>NC_057794.1:28828639-29128639 GCF_018294505.1 Triticum aestivum
TAAGCCCCCAAATGGGAGGGCTGCTCTCCACTCGGTAGGATTTTTTCAAACTTAGGCGAGTGCCTGACTGCAGCTAAGTCCTCAAGCGAGAGAACTTAGGCGAGTACTGGACTGCAGCTAAGCCCCCGAGTGGGAGGGATGCTCTCCACTCGGTAGGATTTTTTCAAACTTAGGCGAGTGCCTGACTGCAGGTAACTCCTCAAGCGAGAGAACTTAGGCGAGTACTGGACTGCAGCTAAGCCCCCGAGTGGGAGGGCTACTCTCCACTCGGTAGGATTTTTTTTCAAACTTAGGCAAAACGGATTCGCAGCTAAGACTCCGAGTGGGAGGGTAGCTCGCCACTCGGTAGGAAATAGTTTTTATAAAGTTAGGCGAAGCGGATTCGCAGCTAAGCCACCCACTGGGGGATTTCTTATGTAAACAAAAACAATAATAATCACTAGGAAAATTATAATGCTCTTGTCTTTGATAAATAAACTACGGGAGTTTTTTCTTATTACATCTTATCTGAATGATAACTCAAGTATAAAAGGGGCGGAGTAGCTCCGCATTCCAGGCTCGTGGCTCATCAATCTGGCGATCGACATTGTAGAGGTGGTATGCTCCATTGTGGAGGACTCTGGTGACTATGAAGGGGCCTTCCCAAGTAGGAGCGAGCTTGTGTGGTTTCTGCTGATCCACTCGAAGGACTAAATCTCCTTCTTGGAAGGCTCGGCTCTTCACATTTCTGGCATGGAATCCACGCAAGTCTTGCTGATAGACGGTCGATCGAATCAAGGCCATTTCTCTTTCTTCTTCTAGGAGGTCGACTGCGTCCTGCCGGGCTTGTTCTGCTTCATCTTCAGAGTAGAGCTCGACCCGGGGAGCATTGTGAAGCAGGTCACTCGGTAAGACTGCCTCGGCTCCGTAGACTAGAAAGAATGGGGTTCTTCCGGTTGATCGATTCAGGGTTGTTCTTAATCCCCAAAGGACTGATGGAAGCTTGTCGACCCATGCACCTGCTGCGTGCTTGAGATCGCGCATCAATCGGGGTTTTAGTCCTTTGAGAATCAGGTTGTTCGCCCTTTCTGCTTGCCCAATCGACTGGGGGTGAGCGACCGAAGCATAGTTGACTCGAGTGCCCTGAGAGGCGCAAAAGGCCCTAAATTTGTCGGAATTGAAGTTTGACCCGTTGTCAGTGATGATGCTGTGTGGAACTCCATATCTGAATATCAACTCTCTGATGAAACTGATAGCGGTGCAAGCATCATGATTCTTGATAGGCTTGGCTTCAATCCATTTGGTGAACTTGTCGACTGCTACCAGCACATGAGTGAAGCCGCTCCTGCCTATTCTCAGTGGTCCAACCATGTCCAGCCCCAAACAGCGAAGGGCCAGACAAGTGGAATGGTTTTCAGGGCTGACGCGGGCTTGTGCGGCATATTGGAGTAATACTGACATCCTTCACATTTGTCGACTATCTCTTTTGCCATCTCATTGGCTCTTGGCCAGCAGAACCCCGCTCAGTATGCTTTAGCCACAATGGTCCGAGAGGACGCATGATGACCACAGGTCCCCGAGTGGATATCGTTAAGGATCATCTGACCTTCTTCTGGTGTAATACACTTCTGGCCGTCCCAGTCGCGCTTTCTCTATATAACCGTCCCTTTATGACTGTAAAGGCCTTAGATTGACGGACGATCTGTCGAGCCTCTTCTTCGTCTTTTGGGAGTTCTTTCCTTAGGATGTATGCGATGTATGGTTCTGTCCAGACGGGAGTGACAACCAAGACTTCCAAGATCAGGTCGACCACAGCTGGAACTTCAACTTCAGTTGGATCCGTGGCGCTTTTTGGCTGCGGGGCCTCTTCAGTGTAGGGATCCTCCTAGACTGGTGGTGTGTGGATCTGTTCCAAAAACACATTGCTGGGAATGGCTTCTCTTTTGGAACCTATTTTTGCCAGATCATGAGCTGCTTGATTTTTCAGTCGGGGTATGTGATGAAGCTCTAACCCCTCGAATTTCTTCTCCAGCTTTCTCACTTCATTGCAATAACCAGTCATGGCTGGACTTCTGACGTCCCATTCCTTCATCACTTGATTAACCACCAAATCTGAGTCGCCATAGACCATATAAAAGTGCTTCGTATTCTGCCTCGTTGTCAGAGGAATCAAAGTGGATTTGAAGAACATATCTGAGTTTATCTCCTCTGGGGGAGACCAACACCACTCCGGCGCAGGAACCATTTAGCATCTTGGAACCGTCGAAGAACATGGTCCAATGCTCCGAGTGAACCTGAGTTGGCAGTTGCTATTCAATCCACTCAGCGACGAAATCCGCGATTGCCTGGGACTTGATAGCTTTCTTTGCCTCAAACTTGATATCTAGAGGAAGGAGTTCAATCGCCCATTTTGCCATACGACCAGTTGCGTCCCTGTTATGCAAGATTTCGGACAACGGAGCGTCACTGACGACTGTAATGGAATGATCAAAGAAGTAGTGGGCAACTTGCTTTGTGGTCATATAAATCCCATATACGAGCTTCTGATAATGAGGATATCTTTGCTTCGATGGGGTCAAGACTTCAGAAATATAATACACTGGGCGCTGAACTTTGAAGGTTTTCCCTTCTTCTTCCCGCTCGACCGTAAGTACCATACTGACGACTTGTCCTATGGCTGCAATGTAAAGCAGCAAAGGCTCCTTGCTGATTGGGGCAGCAAGCACCGGCTGGGTGGAGAGCAGAGCTTTGAGCTCTGCAAACGCTGTGTCAGCTTCAGGAGTCCACTCGAACTTGTCAGACTTCTTCATCAATCGGTAAAGAGGCAATGCCTTTTCACTGAGACGAGATATGAATTGACTTAGGGCGGCCAAGAAACCAGTAAGCTTCTGAACATCGTGCACTCGCACAGGACTTTTCATTCGGAGTATAGTACCAACTTTTTCTGGATTGGCGTCGATTCCCCGTTCAGAAACGAGAAAACCGAGTGTGCATTTTGATGGATTAAGCTTGATATCAAACCTTCTGAGGTTGGCAAAGGTTTTAGCAAGGTCAGTCAGCAGGTTGGAACCCTTCCGTGACTTGACCACAATATCATCCATGTATGCCTCCACATTCCGACTGATTTGGGTGAGCAAACACTTCTGAATCATCCTCATGAATGTGGCTCCGGCATTCTTGAGGCCGAATGGCATGGTAACATAACAGAAGCACCCAAATGGAGTGATGAAAGCTGTTTTGATCTCGCCAGGTCCATACAGACGGATCTGATGGTACCCGGAATAGGCGTCTAAAAAAGACAGTCGCTCACATCCCACAGTCGAGTCGACTATCTGGTCGATGCGGGGGAGAGGAAAATGATCTTTCGGGCAGGCCCGATTGATATGTTTAAAGTCAATGCACATGCGAAGTGACTTGTCCTTCTTGGGGACCATGACAACATTGGTGAGCCACTCGGAGTGGTAGATTTCTTGGATGAACTCCGCCGCTAAGAGCCGAGCCACCTCTTCGCCAATGGCCTTTCTCTTCTAGACGGCGGACCGTCGGAGATGTTCCTTGACAGGTTTTACTTTTGAGTCGACTCTTAGGCGGTGCTCAGCCAGCACCCTGGGAACACCCGGCATGTCAGAGGGCTTCCATGCGAAAATGTCCCAATTCTCACGGAGGAACTGGATGAGCGCTTCTTCCTATTTGGAGTCGAGTGTTGTCGAGATATGAGTTGGAGCAGCGCTGGGGTCGGTCGGGTGGATGTGAGGTGTCTTCGTATCGCCAGTCGACTGAAAAGCTGACTCTGTAGCGGGCTTCTTGGCTCGCAACAAATCACTCGGGTCTGCAGTCTTCTGGTATTCCTGCAACTCCACCACTGCCATCTGAGCATCAGCGATCTTCGAACCTTTCTGAAAACATTCTTCCGCTTTCTTCCGATTGCCCGTAATAGCGATCACACCTTTGGGGCCAGGCATCTTCAATTTGATGTACACATAACATGGTCGGGCCATGAAGCGTGCATAAGCCGGCCTCCCCAAAATAGCGTGCTAGGCACTCTGGAAGTCTACAACTTCAAATGTCAACTTTTCTTTGCGGTAATTTTTGGAATCACCGAAAACCACATCAAGAGCAATCTGGCCGAGTGATTCAGCCTTCTTCCCAGGAATGACTCCATGGAAACTCATGTTGCTGGCACTGAGTCTGGACATCGGAATGCCCATCCCTTTCAACATCTCAGCATACAATATGTTCAAACCACTGCCACCATCCATCAGGACTTTGGTCAGTCGAGTGCCTTCAACAACTGGGTCGACCACCAAAGCTTGCCTCCCAGGGGTGGCGATGTGCGTTGGGTGGTCGGACTGATCAAATGTTATGGCAGTCTGAGACCATTTCAGGTAACTAGGTGTCGCCGGAGCGGCCATATTCACCTCTCGGTTAATAACTTTCAGTCGACTTTTGCTTTCAACATCGGCAAAAATCATCAGAGTGGAATTGACCTGAGGGTATCCGTCGTCACTGTCTTCTTTGTCCTCGACCTTGTCCGACTCCTTTTCCTTACCTTTGGGCTGCTTGCCCTGGAACTGCTGGATCAAGAGTCGACACTGTCGAGTTGTATGTTTCGGGTAAATGAAATTACCCTCTTCATCTTTCTTTGTGTGGACGAGACATGGTAAGTCCAACACATCATTTCCGTCCTGGTCTTTAACCTTTTTGGGGTTCCGAGGTCCTTTAGGTTTCCCTTTAAACTTTCCTTGGGTTAAATCCAAGGCTTCCCTGGGAGCCGCTGGCTCGGCTTTCGCTTCTATTTCCGATTGGAATTTCCTCCGGTTTCTTGGGCGACTGACTTGAGCTTGCCACTCCTGAGTCGATCCTCATCTTCACCATTAGCGTACTTGGTGGCAATCTCCATTATCCGATTCAGGGACATATCTCCGGTTCGACCGAATTTCAAATTCAGTTCTCTGTACTTGCCGCCTTCCTTGAAGGCACAAACTGCTTGGTGGTCAGGCACATTCTCCACCGAGTGATGTAACGTGATCCACCTCTGGATGTAATCCCTCAAAGTTTCATTCGGCTTCTGCACACAAGACTGCAGTTCCATTAGCCCTGCCGGTCGATTGCATGTGCCTTCAAATGTGGTGATGAACACTCGGGAGAGATCTTCCCAAGTGTAAATGTTGCTAGGCGCTAACTGGTTCAGCCACGCTCTGGCCGAGCCCTCCAACATGAGAGGCAGGTGCTTCATGGACACTTCATCACTGCCGCCACCAATCTGGGCGGCCACTCGGTAGTCCTCAAGCCAAGTATCGGGCTTGGACTCGCCAGTGAACTTACTGACTCCAGTCGCCAACCTGAAGTTGGGAGGAATCACAACGGCCCTGATGGCTCTACTAAAGCACTCTGGCCCCGAAACATGTACTTTGCTGCTGGTAGGTGCATCTCTGTCGTGACCTTCTCGGTGAGCCCTGTTCCTATCGACCAAACCTTGGACGAGAATGGATCTCGCATCAAAGCCTGGCCCTCTGGGGTCGACTGGAATCCTTCGCCCACCACTATGAGGGCGCCTGTCATCCTGCTGGCGAGGCACATACGACCCGCTCCTCAGGGGAGGCGTGGGCACTCGACGTCGACCGTCACGATTGACTCGGTGATCATACTGCTCATGGTTCCCATACTGGTCACGCCGGTCTCCACGTCCCTCACGCCTCGAGGGCGATCTCGGGCTGTGAGCCGACTGGACTGTGTCCGCGGCAACGAATCTGCTGTGAATCATGTTCCGCGACTGAGGACCAGCGGAATTCTGGTCTCCTGCTGCCCGGAGTAACGCTCTAATCTGCAGCAAGCCTCTACCAGCCTCCGACTGGGAAGGCTGAATCGACTCTGCTATACGGGCCGCAGCTGCTAAATTCTGAATCAGAGTTAGATATACCTGCGGGGGCGGGAAGAGCTGACATCGACTGGATTCGGGAACCCGTTGTCACGCACGCTCGTCGAGTGCTCGCTGGAGGTTCTCCAGTCGAGTGCGCTTGGCCAAGTTTGCCAGGCGCGTGTCTTCCAAGGCGCGAGCCTTGGGGTTTCTCCAACGATAGGAGTGTGCAGTGCATCCACGTTCCGGCGGCGAAGTTCTTCTCTCTGAAGAGACGTGAGAGGCTCGGGAAGATACTCCTCATGGGGACGCGACGGTTCGCCTCCACCCACGCCTCCGTCGGTGCAGGGAAAACCGGGAGGACTGGGCGGTCCATCGACCATCAGAACCTCCGCCGTCGGATCGCTGCTATCGCAATCGGATGCGGTCTCTGCGGAGCCAGTCGATAGGTCGAACAGGCCGTAGAGGGATTCGTCGGGCTCGATCGCCGCGACTTGCGGGGTGGCCGAGTGACGTGCCACCGCATGTCTCACCCACCGCTGAAATCTCGACCGACCGGAGCGCTTGCGCCAGCAGGAAACGGGGAGGGAGGACAACACAGGAGCCGACCGGTAGGGGGTCGACGGTTGCCGCAGGAGAACGCCGCAGACGCACGCGCTAAAGTGCGTTGCCCCGTGAACAGGGAGTGCGTCCACGTCGAGCAGAGCCTCCTGGAGCCAAGCAGAGTCGTCGACGATGAACGTGAGCGCACCGAGACGGATCTCGCGGCCCTCCACCAAAACTTCGCCGAAAACCATGATGATTCGGGTCGGAAAAGGTCGCAACTCCTCCAACAAACGCTAAAACATCCGCCCCACGGTGGGCGCCAACTATCGTGGTTCCAAGTTTGACAGTAGTGTAGGGGGGTAAGTATGGAGAGGCAAGATCTTAGCTATGGAGAAGTTGTAAGAACGCAAGGTTTACGAGTTCAGGCCCTTCTCGGAGGAAGTAATAGCCCGACGTCTCGGAGCCCGGAGGCGGTTGACTGGATTATGAGAGTATGAATTATAGGGGTGCAAACCCTTTACACTGAGGAGGGGGGCGGCTTATATAGAGTCTGCCAGACCCCTCCGGTCCTCAGTTATGCAGGGTTTTAAGTACATTAAGGTCGGGCGTTACTGGTAACGCCCCTAATAAAGTGCTATGATGACCATAAAAGCTACTTAATGACCGACCGTTAGCGTGCGGAGTGACTTTAGGTCTCCTGGCCGTCGGGTGGTTGGATCTTGGTCGAGTGGTTGCTTCTTGGTCGAGTGTCTTCGAGTCCGTCGAGTGAAACACCGCCAAGTCGATTGAAATGTGATTTCTTCTGGAGGTGTCCTTGGGTAGGTCAGTTTGGACAGGTCCATGGCCCTACCCTAGGTACATAGCTTCATCAGAGCCCTCCTCCGAGGGATTAGCAATAATATTCTCTTTGAACCAATGCAGGAAAGTGGAGTTGTGCTCTCTAGTAACTTCGGTGTCCGTCTTGCATACCCCCCGGTCACGATACTTCTTTGCGATAATTTCTTTGTGCAGTGCCACAAAAGGATCTACCTCGTCTAGGTGTTGTAGCACTACCAAGTTTGCTCTGTCAAAGTCGCAGCGTCGATTTGAGTATGCCACGTGCAGTTCCCTGCGACCGTTGGAGTGACCTTCTCCTTCGAGCCTCCCATCGTGCTTGTTAACGGGCAAACCAACACTAACACCGGGCGGCTGGTCTGTGCCATATAGAAAATTCTCATAGAAAGAGATGCACTCTTCTGTCAGATAGCCTTGGACGATGCTTCCATCCGGACGGGACATGTTACGAACGAATCCTTTGATGATCCATTTCATCCTCTCAAATGGCATCATGTTGTGCAGAAATGACGGCCCCAAGTCTATTATGTCGTCCACAATATGGACACACAGATGCACCATCACGTTAAAGAACGCGGGCGGGAAGTATATCTCAACTCATTCAGTATCACAACGATCTCTTCCTGTAGCCTTCGGAGCTGCTTCAGACTGATCGACTTGAGACCAATAAGCGTGTCATGGATGTGCTTGTCCATTATCCCTCTAAGGGCAACATGTAGTATCTGCGTCATCATCACATGATAGTCATGGGACTTCATCCCGCTGAACCTTTTCTTGTCCGTGTCTAGATATCTGCTTATCTT
Source organism: Triticum aestivum (assembly GCF_018294505.1). Lineage (NCBI taxonomy): Eukaryota > Viridiplantae > Streptophyta > Magnoliopsida > Poales > Poaceae > Triticum > Triticum aestivum. The sequence continues at coordinate 28,836,659 of NC_057794.1, forward strand.
GCCACAGTAAGCGGAACTAACTTTGACTCCGGTAAGGCACTTAAAGAATTGATCGATCTCAGCCTAACTTAAGGTGAAGCAAGAAGGGGGGCAATAATCCTCTTTCTTTATTTTCAAGCCCTTCTTCTCCCGCGCCTCTGTCTCCGTCTCTGTCTCATCTGAATATTTACGGGGCGGCATGTGCAGATCTTCCCAGGTATTCAAATCTTGCAAGTCTTTTCTTGCCTTCGACCCATCCTTGGTCTTATCCGGCATGTTCATGAGTGTCGCGAGCAAGTTCTCAAGGACATTCTTACAGATGAGCATTTGATCAAGGCAATGAGGTGTATCGAGTTTGTGCCAGTACTCCAAGTCCTAGAACACAGACCTCGTCTTCCATACCTTCAGCAGCGGCTCCGACGCCTTTTTCATCGTTTTTCCCGGCGCGGGGCACTCCTTCCAGTTTTTTAACAGCTCATCGATTTCAGCACCGCTCTGCTTACGTGGAGGTACTTGATGCTCAGCGTGCCCATTGAATAGATCTCCACGGTTTCTCAATGGGTCGTCCTGTTCGAGCAATCTTCGATGCCCCATGTACACGATTTTCCCAGACCCGCCATCTTTCCTTGACGTTAGCTGCTGAGACGTCGTATCATCCATGCACCACGTGCATCTGCAATATCCATGGCACACCTGGCCTGTGACATATACGTAACCGAGATAGTCGTGCACCTTCGTGATCAGCGCGGCTCTCATGTAGAAATACTCGCCTTTGTTGGCGTCCCATGTCTTGGCCGGTGTTTTCCATAAAGTGTCTAACTCCTCTTGAAGTAGCCCCAGATACAAATTAATATTATTTCCTGGTTGTTTCGGCCCTTGAATAAGCATGCTCATGTGAATGTACTTCGCCTTCATGCACAACCAGGGGGGAGGTTGTACATCCATACAAACACGGGCCATGTTCTATGGTTGGTGTTCTGGTTGCCAAACAGATTCGTGCCATCGGTACACGCGCCGAGCACGATGTTCCTTGCATCACATTCGAATACCGATACAAGTTGTTCAACGCTCTCCACTGGCTTCCATCCCTGACGTGTCTCGGCTTCAGATCATCTTCCTCGTCGGGCTTCTTCCTCTCCGCGTGCCAGCGCATTAGCTTTGCTTCCTTCGGATCTATGAAATACCGCTGGAGACGGGGAGTGATCGGTATGTACTATACAACTTTCTGTGGACATTTCTTCCCGTACTTCTTGTATCGAGAAGCATTGCACACTGGACAGCTAGTTTTTTCCGCATGCTCCTTCCAATAAATTATGCAATCGTTGATGCATGCATGGTATCTAAGTGCGGCAGATCAAGAGGGCACACGATCTTCTTGGCCTCATCAACACTAGTAGGACATAGATTCCCCGCGGGAAGAACATCCTTTAGGTACTTGAGATGCTCATCGAGGCTAGTGTCGGTTCATTTGTTTTTAGCCTTCGTCTTCAGGAGTTCGAGCGTGAAACTCAAGCGGGTCACCTCAGGATTGCAACCATCATACAATGGGGTGTTAGAGTCTAGCACCAGTTGCTCCAGCTTAGCCTCCTCTCTAGAAGCAGCTCTCTTAGTATGCGTCTCCTTGCGAAGCAGTGCTTGAACATGAGGGTCCCGCACGATTGAACTTAGTACCGACGAACTCTGCTGCGTGGAGTCCACATTCTCTCCGCTGCCATGTCTGGGCCCTTCTCCTCCGCCATGTCCGGCCCCTTCTCCGCCGCCATCTCCGACCTCTTCCCCGCCGCCATTATCGATCATCTCTTCGTATTGCCCCGTGTCGTCATTGCCTGCCCCATCGGCGTCCTCAACATCGTCATCCTCATCTTCAATTATCCATCGAGCATAGCCATCCATGAAACCAGTCATGAGCAGGTGGGCTTCGACACGACCATCGTCATAGGGGTTGAGCCAAACTATTCCTTTGCATTTTCGACAACGACATAAAACCTCTGTCCGGTTATTTTTATCATGTCCTGCACCGCCGACCGCAACTACCTGTACACCATCGTTCCACTGACCATCATGAACGTCTGCACGGTAATACTAAACAAATTTATTATAAAAATGCATGCATGCATCAAAGTCATACAAAAATTCGGCATGACCTTCCCTAAAAATAGGACATATATAGATCTAGAGTTTGTCCGGAATTCGCCGAAACGGAAATAAATCGACATTCTGGCAAAACATAGGCAACTCAAAAGCACAATTTGGCGTCAACACATGCCACACACACAATTTCCATCATATTGCCCAATTATCATATCACACACACATACACATATTTCCATTTTGCAAAAGCATGAAATTTCAATCACCTCTTTCTCAAGATCGATCACACGGTGGAGATGATGATGTAGTGAGATCAAAAGTGCACAAAGCTCTTCTTGATAAAGATAGATCTAGTTAGGGGGCAAATAGGTCACTTAACTAAAGAGAAAGGAGATGCATTGATGGAGGTGGTGTGTAGTTAGCTAGGAGTAATGAAGAGAGAGAAAGGTAGGTAGAAGAGGGAGAGTAACGGGGGGAGAATTATTGAGGAAGAAGATGAGTGAGAGAGGGAGGATGGGAGGTGGGGAATGGGGGAGGGGAGGATGGGTGGGTGGAAAAAGGTCGTGGGACCCTGTGACTTAGCAGTAGCGCGGGAGAGAAAACGTGCTACTGCTAATAGCGTAGCAGCAGCGTGTGTTTCTCGCACGCGCTACTACTAAACGGGGCCAACCGCGCGGCCATTTCAAAATTAGCAGCAGCAACCTGAGCAAAAAGTGCGCTACTACTATTTTTGTAGCAGTAGCGCGCCCCGCGACATCGCGCTGCTGCTAAACTTAGGGTGTTGGTTACTGTCGGTAGATTTTTGTAGCAGCGCGGTTTAGCCCCCAAGCGCTACTGCTAAATTCGCATTAGTAGCATGTTTTTCTTGGCCGCGCTACTGCTAATTACCAGTAGCGCTTCTTTTTGTGTCGCCCTGCTGCTAATATTCTGTGTATAAGGTTTTCCCTAGTAGTGGTAGCGCGCAAGGTCGCTGACGCACATGCGGTCCTCCACCTCCGGCTCCCTCCTTCGGGCGGCGGTGGTGGAGTGGGTGATGATCCCGGCGGTCGATGGTGGGCTGGCGGCCACGATGGACGATGATGGGGTTGCGGCCACGACCACCACCTCCCGCCTTCGGGACGCGGGGGCAGAGCGGGTGATGCCACGGTGGCCGGCAATGGGGTGGCGGCCATGATGGCCACCTCCCGCCTTCGGGCCACGGTGGCGAAGCGGGAGATGGCCCTGGCTTTCGACGGTGGTGTGGCGGCAATGGCGGCCAGCAACAGCTGCCGACGGGCAGTGGCGGCGGAGCGTATGGTGGGTGTTTCGCGCACACCCAACAGGGACGCCACACGCACTACACTACGCCGGGGACTGCGCTGCCGCCACGGTGTAGCCTCCCAGCTGGAGCTGTCCTCTGATGACGGCGGAGTGACTGAGCGACGATGACGGACCGGTGCCATTGGCAATTGTGGGAGAAGCAGACGAGATAAGCTACAGGCAGGGAGGGGAAAATGCGACGCAAGACTTTCCGGCCATGAGGGTTTTTATAGCATGTCGGGACCCCGATTCCATGTCACATCGATGTAGCTGGTAACACCTCATATCACTTTGCGGCCTCATGCACGGTATTCCCATGGGTGTCGCCTTACCCTGCCCCGGGACCGTTTGCGCCTTTTGGCTCACGTATATGATTGTGTCGCTAGCATCCATATGACAGAGAACCCGGGGCGACATGGCTAGTCGTGAACCCAAAGCGGCACTAACCTATGGGGACAGGCATACATGATTCACATCGAGCATGTCGGTCAGCAGCGTGTGAATCCGGGCTGTAGCACTGGGCTAACAGGACTCCAGGGAACCCGGGCTGTAGCAGGCTAGGCAGGACTCTGGATGTCACCGCGTGACATTTCCCCGAAGGGACAGACACAGGAACGAAGTGAAACACATGTCGGCCAGTCAAGTGTCCTGAGCAGTAGTGCTGGGCTAGCAGGACTCCGGTGAACTGGGCTGTAGCGGACAACTATGGCTCGAGGAAGCACTAGACTACATTTCCCCATAAGAGAGGCTGCCAAGGATAAACAACTAGAATGTCGGATCCCACACATAGCAATACACGTCACACGTACGCATAACATGCAAGTATGTTTTGTACAACATGGCATCACAACATAACGCAACTCATATAGATAAAGGCCCAGAAGAGCCACATAGCATTAAATACAAACAGGGGTCACATGACCCATCATTCAGAGCATACAAGCAACGGAAGCATTACATGTCTGAGTATAGACAACTACAAAAGAAAAAGACTAAGAAGCCTGACTATCTACAAGACCCTCCCAAGGGTACAAGATCGTAGCTGAGGTAACAAGCTACTCGTCAAAGTCCAAGCGGTACTACTAGTGAGACAGATGTCTCACCTGCAAAACATAAATAAAGCAAATGTGAGTACAAAGTGTTGGAAATATGCCCTAGAGGCAATAATAAAAGCATTATTATTATATTTCCTTGTTCATGATAATTGTCTTTATTCATGCTATAATTGTATTATCCGGATATCGTAATACATGTGTGAATAATAGACACCAACATGTCCCTAGTAAGCCTCTAGTTGACTAGCTCGTTGATCAACAGATAGTCATGGTTTCCTGACTATGGACATTGGATGTCATTGATAACGAGATCACATCATTAGGAGAATGATGTGATGGACAAGACCCAATCCTAAACATAGCTTAAAGATCGTATAGTTCGTTTGCTAGAGTTTTTCCAATGTCAAAGTATCTTTTCCTTAGACCATGAGATTGTGTAACTCCCGGACACCGTAGGAGTGCTTTGGGTATACCAAACGTCATAACGTAACTGGGTCACTATAAAGGTAGACTACGGGTATCTCCGAAAGTGTCTGTTGGGTTGACACGGATCAAGACTGGGATTTGTTACTCCGTATGACGGAGAGGTATCACTGGGCCCACTCGGTAATGCATCATCATAATGAGCTCAAAGTGACCAAGTGTCTGGTCATGGGATCATGCATTACGGTACGAGTAAAGTGACTTGCCAGTAACGAGATTGAACGAGGTATTGGGATACCGATGATCGAATCTCGGGCAAGTAACATATCGATTGACAAAGGGAATTGTGTACGGGGTTGCTTGAATCCTCGACATCGTGGTTCATCCGATGAGATCATCGTGGAGTATGTGGGAGCCAACATGGGTATCCAGATACCACTGTTGGTTATTGACCAGAGAGTCGTCTCGGTCATGTCTACATATCTCCCGAACCCGTAGGGTCTACACACTTAAGGTTCGGTGACGCTAGGGTTGTAGGGATATGTATATGCAGTAACCCGAATGTTGTTAGGAGTGCCGGATGAGATCCCGGACGTCACGAGAAGTTACGGAATGGTCCGGAGGTAAAGAATTATATATAGGAAGTGCTGTTTCGGCCATCGGGACAAGTTTCGGGGTCACCGATATTGTACCGGGACCACTGGAAGGGTCCCGGGGGTCCACCGGGTGGGTCCACCTGCCCCGGGGGCCACATGGGCTGTAGGGGGGTGCGCCTTGGCCTACACAGGCCAAGGGCACCAGCCCCAAGGGGCCCATGCGCCTAGGGTTTCCAAAGGGGAAGAGTCCCACAAGTGGAAGGCACCCCTAGGTGCCTTTGGGGGAGGGAAACCTCCCTTAGCCATCGCCCCCTAGGAGATTGGATCTCCTATGGCCGCCCCCCCCCCCCCTAGGCCCTCCTATATATAGTGGGGTAAGGAGGGATTTTTCATCCATGCCTTTGGTTGCCTCCTTCTCCCTCTCCAACACCTCCTCCTCCTCCATAGCGCTTGGCGAAGCCCTGACGGAGTACTGCAGCTCCATCACCACCACGCCGTCGTGCTGCTGCTGGAGCCATCTTCCTCAACCTCTCCTTCCCTCTTGCTGGATCAAGAAGAAGGAGACGTTACGCTGACCGTACGTGTGTTCAACGCAGAGGTGCCGGCAACAATTAGAGGACGTTACGCTCCACAACAATTAGAGGACGTCTAACTTGTTTTTGCAGCAAGTGCTTTGTGATATGATATGGCCAAAGTTGTGATGAATGATGAATGATCTATATGTGATGTATGAGATGTTCATGCTATTGTAATAGGAATCATGACTTGCATGTCGATGAGTATGACAACCGGCAGGAGCCATAGGAGTTGTCTATATTTTTTGTATGACCTGTGTGTCATTGAGAAACGCCATGTAAATTACTTTACTTTATTGCTAAACGTGTTAGCCATAGTAGTAGAAGTAATAGTTGGCGAGCAACTTCATGGAGACACAATGATGGAGATCATGATGATGGAGATCATGGTGTCATGCCGGTGACAAGATGATCATGGAGCCCCAAGATGGAGATCAAAGGAGCTATGTGATATTGGCCATATCATGTCACTATTATTATTTGATTGCATGTGATGTTTATCATGTTTAGCATCTTGTTTACTTAGAACGACGGTAGTAAATAAGATGATCCCTCATAATAATTTCAAGAAAGTGTTCCCCCTAACTGTGCACCGTTGCGACAGTTCGTTGTTTCGAAGCACCACGTGATGATCGGGTGTGATAGATTCTAACGTTCACATACAACGGGTGTAAGACAGATTTACACATGCAAACACTTAGGTTGACTTGACGAGCCTAGCATGTGTATAGACATGGCCTCGGAACACAGAAGACCGAAAGGTCGAGCATGAGTCGTATAGAAGATACGATCAACATGAAGATGTTCACCGACGTTGACTAGTCCGTCTCACGTGATGATCGGACACGGCCTAGTTGACTCGGATCATGTTATACTTAGATGACTAGAAGAGGGATGTCTATCTAAGTGGGAGTTCATTGAATAATTTGATTAGATGAACTTAATTATCATGAACTTAGTTTAAAATCTTTACAATATGTCTTATAGATCAAATGGCCAACGTTGTCCTCAACTTCAACGCGTTCCTAGAGAAAACCAAGCTGAAAGACGATGGCAGCAACTATACGGACTGGGTCCGGAACCTGAGGATCATCCTCATAGCTGCCAAGAAAGATTATGTCCTACAAGCACCGCTAGGTGATCCACCCGTCCCACAGAACCAAGACGTTATGAACGCTTGGCAGACACGTGCTGATGACTACTCCCTCGTTCAGTGCGGCATGCTTTACAGCTTAGAGCCGGGGCTCCAAAAGCGTTTTGAGAGACATGGAGCATATGAGATGTTCGAAGAGCTGAAAATGGTTTTTCAAGCTCATGCCCGAATCGAGAGATATGAGGTCTCCGACAAGTTCTTCAGCTATAAGATGGAGGAAAATAGTTCTGTCAGTGAGCACATACTCACTATGTCTGGGTTACATAACCGCTTGACTCAGTTGGGAGTTAATCTCCCGGATGACGCGGTCATTGACAGAATCCTCCAGTCGCTTCCACCAAGCTACAAGAGCTTTGTGATGAACTTCAATATGCAGGGGATGCAAAAGACCATTCCTGAGGTATTTGCAATGCTGAAATCAGCAGAGGTAGAAGTCAAGAAGGAACATCAAGTGTTGATGGTAAATAAAACCACTAAGTTCAAGAAGGGCAAGGGTAAAAAGAACTCCAAGAAGGACGGCAAGGAAGTTGCCGCGCCTGGCAAGAAAGCTGCCGGGAAGAAGCCAAAGAATGGACGCAAGCCCGAGACTGAGTGCTTTTATTGCAAGGGAAGTGGTCACTAGAAGCGGAACTGCCCCAAATATTTAGCGGACAAGAAGGCCGGCAAAACAAAAGGTATATGTGATATACATGTAATTGATGTGTACCTTACCAGTACTCGTAGTAGCTCTTGGGTATTTGATACCGGTGCAGTTGCTCACATTTGTAACTCAAAGCAGGAGCTGCGGAATAAGCGGAGACTGGCGAAGGACGAGGTGACGATGCGCGTCAGGAATGGTTCCAAGGTCGATGTGATCGCCGTCGGCACGCTGCCTCTACATTTACCTACGGGATTAGTTTTAAACCTCAATAATTGTTATTTAGTGCCAGCTTTGAGCATGAACATTGTATCGGGATCTCGTTTAATTCGAGATGGCTACTCATTTAAATCCGAGAATAATGGTTGTTCCATTTATATGAGAGATATGTTTTATGGTCATGCTCCTATGGTGAATGGTTTATTCTTAATGAATCTCGAGCGTAATGCTACACATATTCATAGTGTGAGTACCAAAAGATGTAAGGTTGATAATGATAGTCCCACATACTTGTGGCACTGCTGCCTTGGTCACATAGGTGTCAAACGCATGAAGAAGCTCCATGCAGATGGACTTTTAGAGTCTCTTGATTATGAATCATTTGACACGTGCGAACCATGCCTCATGGGTAAAATGACCAAGACACCGTTCTCAGGAACAATGGAGCGAGCAACCAACTTATTGGAAATCATACATACTGATGTGTGCGGTCCAATGAGTGTTGAGGCTCGCGGTGGCTATCGTTATGTTCTCACCCTCACTGATGACTTGAGTAGATATGGGTATGTCTACTTAATGAAACACAAGTCTGAAACCTTTGAAAAGTTCAAGGAATTTTAGAGTGAAGTTGAGAATCAACGTGACAGGAAAATCAAGTTTCTACGATCAGTTCATGGAGGAGAATACTTGAGTCACGAGTTTGGCACACACTTAAGAAAATGTGGAATAGTTTCACAACTCACGCCGCCTGGAACACCTCAGCGTAATGGTGTGTCCGAACGTCGTAATCGCACTCTATTAGATATGGTGCGATCTATGATGTCTCTTACCGATCTACCGCTATCTTTTTGGGGCTATGCTTTAGAGACTGCCGCATTCACTTTAAATAGGGCTCCGTCGAAATCCGTTGAGACGACACCGTTTGAATTATGGTTTGGCAAGAAACCTAAGTTGTCGTTTCTAAAAGTTTGGGGATGCGATGCTTATGTCAAGAAACTTCAACCTGAAAAGCTCGAACCCAAATCAGAAAAATGCGTCTTCATAGGATACCCTAAAGAAACTGTTGGGTATACCTTCTACCTCAGATCCGAAGGCAAGATCTTTGTTACCAAGAATGGATCCTTTCTAAAGAAGGAGTTTCTCTCGAAAGAAGTAAGTGGGAGGAAAGTAGAACTTGATGAAGTATTACCTCTTGAACCGGAAAATGGCGCAACTCAAGAAAATGTTTCTGAGGTGCCTGCACCGACTAGAGAGGAAGTTAATGATAATCATCAAGATACTTCTGATCAAGCTCCTACTGAAATTCAAAGGTCCACAAGGACACGTTCCGCACCAGAGTGGTACGGCAACCCTGTCTTGGAAATCATGTTGTTAGACAACGGTGAACCTTCGAACTATGAAGAAGCGATGGCGGGCCCGGATTCCGACAAATGGCTAGAAGCCATGAAATCCGAGATAGGATCCATGTATGAAAATGAAGTATGGACTTTGACTGACTTGCCCGTTGAGTGGCGAGCCATAGAAAATAAATGGATCTTTAAGAAGAAGACAGACGCGGATGGTAATGTGACCATCTATAAAGCTCGGCTTGTCGCTAAGGGTTATCGACAAGTTCAAGTGGTTGACTACGATGATACTTTCTCACCGGTAGCGAAGCTGAAGTCCGTCTGAATCATGTTAGCGATTGCCGCATTCTATGATTATGAGATATGGAAAATGGACGTCAAAACGGCATTCCTTAATGGTTTCCTTAAGGAAGAATTGTATATGATGCAGCCGGAAGGTTTTGTCGATCCTAAAGAATGCTGACAAGGTGTGCAAGCTCCAACGCTCGATTTATGGGCTGGTGCAAGCATCTCGGACTTGGAACATTCGCTTTGATGAGATGATCAAAGCGTTTGGGTTTATGCAGACTTATGGAGAAGCCTGCGTTTACAAGAAAGTGAGTGGGAGCTCTGTAGCATTTCTCATATTATATGTAGATGACATACTTTTGATGGGAAATGATATAGAACTCTTGGACAGCATTAAGGCCTACTTGAATAAAAGTTTTTCAATGAAGGACCTTGGAGAAGCTGCTTATATATTAGGAATCAAGATCTACAGAGATAGATCAAGACGCCTCGTAGGTCTTTCACAAAGCACATACCTTGATAAGATATTGAAGAAGTTCAATATGGATCAATCTAAGAAGGGGTTCTTGCATGTGTTGCAAGGTGTGAAGTTGAGCTCAGCTCAATGTCCGACCACGGCAGAAGATATAGAAGAGATGAGTGTCATCCCCTATGCCTCAGCCATCGGTTCTATTATGTATGCCATGTTGTGTACCAAACATGATGTAAACCTTGCCGTGAGTTTGGTAGGAAGGTACCAAAGTAATCCCGGCAAGGAACACTGGACAGCGGTCAAGAATATCCTGAAGTACCTGAAAAGGACTAAGGAAACGTTTCTCGTTTATGGAGGTGACGAATAGCTCGTCATAAAGGGTTACGTCGACGCTAGCTTCGACACAGATCTGGATGACTCTAAGTCACAGACCAGATACGTGTATATTTTTAATGGTGGGGCAGTAAGCTGGTGCAGTTGCAAGCAGAGCGTCGTGGCGGGATCTACATGTGAAGCGGAGTACATGGCAGCCTCGGAGGCAGCACATGAAGCAATTTGGGTGAAGGAGTTCATCACCGACCTAGGAGTCATACCCAATGCGTCGGGGCCGATCAAGCTCTTCCGTGACAACACTGGAGCTATTGCTCTTGCCAAGGAGCCCAGGTTTCACAAGAAGACAAGGCACATCAAGCGTCGCTTCCACTCCATTCGTGAAAATGTTCAAAATGGAGACATAGATATTTGTAAAGTACATACGGACCTGAATGTAGCAGATCCGTTGACTAAACCTCTCCCTAGAGCAAAACATGATCAACACCAGAATTCCATGGGTGTTCGATTCATCACAATGTAACTAGATTATTGACTCTAGTGCAAGTGGGAGACTGTTGGAAATATGCCCTAGAGGCAATAATAAAAGCATTATTATTATATTTCCTTGTTCATGATAATTGTCTTTATTCATGCTATAATTGTATTATCCGGAAATCGTAATACATGTGTGAATAATAGACACCAACATGTCCCTAGTAAGCCTCTAGTTGACTAGCTCGTTGATCAACAGATAGTCATGGTTTCCTGACTATGGACATTGGATGTCATTGATAACGAGATCACATCATTAGGAGAATGATGTGATGGACAAGACCCAATCCTAAACATAGCTTAAAGATCGTATAGTTCGTTTGCTAGAGTTTTTCCAATGTCAAAGTATCTTTTCCTTAGACCATGAGATCGTGTAACTCCCGGATACCGTAGGAGTGCTTTGGGTATACCAAACGTCACAACGTAACTGGGTGACTATAAAGGTAGACTACGGGTATCTCCGGAAGTGTCTGTTGGGTTGACACGGATCAATACTGGGATTTGTCACTCCGTATGACGGAGAGGTATCACTGGGCCCACTCGGTAATGCATCATCATAATGAGCTCAAAGTGACCAAGTGTCTGGTCACGGGATCATGCATTACGGTACGAGTAAAGTAACTTGCCGGTAACAAGATTGAACGAGGTATTGGGATACCGACGATCAAATCTCGGGTAAGTAACATATCGATTGACAAAGGGAATTGTATACGGGGTTGCTTGAATCCTCGACATCGTGGTTCATCCGATGAGATCATCGTGGAGTATGTGGGAGCCAACATGGGTATCCAGATCCCGCTGTTGGTTATTGACCGGAGAGTCGTCTCGGTCATGTCTACATATCTCCCGAACCCGTAGGGTCTACACACTTAAGGTTCGGTGACGCTAGGGTTGTAGGGATATGTATATGCAGTAACCCGAATGTTGTTCAGAGTCCTGGATGAGATCCCGGACATCACGAGCAGTTCCGGAATGGTCCGGAGGTAAAGAATTATATATAGGAAGTGCTGTTTCGGCCATCGGGACAAGTTTCGGGGTCACCGGTATTGTACCGGGACCACCGGAAGGGTCCCGGGGGTCCACCGGGTGGGTCCACCTGCCCCGGGGGCCACATGGGCTGTAGGGGGGTGCGCCTTGGCCTACATGGGCCAAGGGCACCAGCCCCAAGGGGCCCATGCGCCTAGGGTTTCCAAAGGGGAAGAGTCCCACAAGTGGAAGGCACCCCTAGGTGCCTTGGGGGGGGAGGGAAACCTCCCTTGGCCGCCGCCCCCCTAGGAGATTGGATCTCCTAGGGACGCCCCCCCCCCCTAGGCCTTCCTATATATAGTGGGGGAAGGATGGATTTTTCATCCATGCCTTTGGTTGCCTCCTTCTCCCTCTCCAACACCTCCTCCTCCTCCATAGCGCTTGGCGAAGCCCTGACGGAGTACTGCAGCTCCATCACAACCACGCCGTCGTGCTGCTGCTGGAGCCATCTTCCTCAACCTCTCCTTCCCTCTTGCTGGATCAAGAAGAAGGAGACGTTACGCTGACCGTACGTGTGTTGAACGCGGAGGTGCCGTCCGTTCGGTGCTAGGATCTCCGGTGATTTGGATCACATCGTGTTCGACTACCTCATCCCCGTTCTTTGAACGCTTCCGCTCACGATCTACAAAGGTATGTAGATGCATCCGATCACTCGTTGCTAGATGAACTCATAGATGGATCTTGGTGAAACCATAGGAAAATTTTGTTTTCTGCAACGTTCCCCAACACAAAGGTACTTAGCAAGACTTACATCAGATCCTATCATACATGCATTTGTATCAAGAAGGTAATGTGGGGTTTAGTTGCAGCAAGCCATCTTTGACTCAGTGGCTATCCTGTTCTACGACAACGAGAAACTTCTTTGAGGTGAGGCAGCGCACACGAGTCCACTAATCACCACATCAATACACTACTATGGATTCATCCTCGTCTCCTTACGAGAAGGCCATCCATAGCACTCGCACTTGTCTTGAGCATTTTAGAGTTTCCACTTTAAGTTGTTTATGTACCACGTAAGCATCCAAGAAGTCCATAACCGAGGACACGGCTATTCGAATAGATCATGATAACCCTGCAGGGGTGTACTTCTTCACACACGCTCTCACCACTTACCACCATATACACGTCATGTATCTCGGCAACCTTCAAGCGGAAGCCTGGCGAGGGTGTCGGCCACGACCTAACTAACCACACAAGACTCTAGTCCAGGTTCATCACCTATTCGGGTTCCATCCACAAGGAGATCCGGCCGGGGTTTCACTCACGGCCCCAAACTATGTGTACAGGATTCCCAAGCCCACCATCCGGGTGCCACTCGGTACACCGGGCCATGTGTGCCTAGTCTGTCTCAAGTCCACCCTGTCGAGTGCCACTCAGTAGAAAAATAGCACTACCCACTCGGCTGCAACAACGACGGCGGCGGCCGGAGTACGGGTTAGCATGGCGAGGCACTACACTTGGCTAGCGAGCGAGCTAGGCATCTGGGCGGACTCCTGGGAGCACAGAGAGCACAAGGACACGCTCAAAAGCGAGCGGCGACAGCTGTGGCCACGACGGCGAGATGGTCGGCGGCGGTGAGCTTTCGGCTCCGGTGAAACGGTGGCTGCACGGCGCAAACGAGCTCGAGGAGAGGGGGTTCCGATGCGGGAGCTCACGGTGGTTGCAGAGGCGTCGACGTGGGCTCGGGGAAGGCTCGGAGCAGAAGGCACGGCGGTGGCGATCTCGGCATCCCGAGGTTGAAGACGACAGCGGTGAGGGCGTTGCAGTGCGTCCGGCGACGTGACCTTCGTCTTGGTGAGGCGGTGGTCGACGGCGGACCAGTGGGACACAGCAATGGGGCTAGGCATGGCCAGTAGCTACGGCAGCGGTGAGCAGCGGCAACGAGCTTCGCTCGGTGGTGCTCGAGGAAGGGGGACAGACGAGGGATAGGCACGGGAGAGAGGGGGAGAGTGACCAAGGGGTTGCGGGCATCTCTGTGGCGCTCGAGTGAGGACGGGGTAGGCAGCAGGAGGTGGCTTAGCCTCCTGTGTGTGCGCCACGCCGTCGTCCTCCTGGCAAGGAAGGAGACGACTGGCGCCTGGCTCTGGTGGGTTGGGCCGTGCTGGGCCAGGTAAGTGGGTTACCAGGTACGGTCAGTTGAGCTTTTCTCCATTTTGTTTTTCTTTTCTATTTTCTGACATTTGTTTTGACTTAGTAATAATACTAAACAATTTTATTTAATTCTGTCAAATTTTGCAGGGACCTAAGGGATTAATCCAAAGCCCCTCACCAAAATTCAGAATTTTTGGACAATATTATATATATATATAAATATTTATCCAACGCAAATAATTACTGGATTAATTCCAAATGTCCAAAATAAATATTTATGAGCTCCTAAAAATATTGGTTTGATTTTTACCTCTGACCAATATATTCAGAGAGTAACATGAACATTTTCTTGGACCTTTTTGGAGCAATTTTTATTTGGGTCATTTCCAAAAATGATTTCTGAGGGTTTCCCAAATCCCCATTTCAAATTTAAATGGAATTTAAACATGATGCACAATTGACTAGCTGGTCTAGGTCATACTAGAACAAGGGATGTGACAACTCGCCCCCACTCGGAAGAATCTCATCCCGAGATTCAGGAGTTGGCGGAAAGAAAGCGGGGTACTCAAGTCGAAGACGATCTTCACGCTCCCAGGTAGCTTCTCTCTTGGAATGATGAGACCACTGAACCTTGAGAAACTTGATGTTATGACGTCGAGTGACACGCTCGGGTTGATCCAGAATGCGGACGGGGTACTCTCGGTAAGTGAGGTTATCTTGGAGATCAAGCGTTTCGTGGTCCACTCCGCGGAGGGGATCCGAGAAGCAACGCCTGAGTTGAGAGACGTGGAAGACATCATGTACTCGAGAAAGATGTGGGGGTAGTTCCAACTGGTAGGCAACCTCTCCTCGTTTAGCGAGAATGCAAAAAGGACCAATGTAACAAGGAGCCAACTTGCCCTTGATACCGAAACAATGGGTACCCTTCAAAGGTGTAACCCGAAGGTAAGCCTTGTCGCCAACTTCATAAGCCACTTCCTTATGACGACAGTCATACTGGCTCTTTTGATGAGATTGGGCTGTTTTCAAATTCTCACGAATGATGCGAACTTGCTCTTCTGCCTCCTGGATCATATCCGGTCCAAAGAACTGTCTTTCACCGGTTTCTGACCAGTTCAAAGGTGTTCGACATCTTCGTCCATACATAACCTCAAAAGGAGCTTTCTTGAGGCTGGATTGGTAGCTATTATTATAAGAAAACTCGGCGAAGGAAAGACACTTCTCCGAATCCATACCGAACGAGATAACACAAGCTCTAAGCATGTCTTCGAGAATTTGGTTGACCCTTTCTACCTGACCACTTGATTGAGGGTGGAAAGCGGTACTGAAGGAAAGATGGGTGCCCATGGCAGTTTGGAAACTCCCCCAGAAATGAGAAGTGAAAAGACTACCACGGTCTGAATTGATCTCTAGTGGAACACCATGAAGTGACACTATTCGAGAAATATATAAGTCAGCGAGCTGACTAGCAGTGATACTCTCTCGAACAGATAGGAAGTGAGCCACTTTGGAAAGACAATTAATGACTACGAAGATAGCATTATTCCCTTTCTTGGTCCTGGGAAAGCTGGTGATGAAGTCCATACCAACTTTATCCCATTTCAACTCAGGAATAGCTAAAGGTTGAAGGGTGCCAGCACGCCTTTGATGTTCTGCCTTAACGCGACGACAAACATCACAGTTAGCAATAAACTGAGCAATTTCTCTCTTCATCCTAGTCCACCAGAACCTCTGGCGTAGGTCCTGATACATCTTAGTACTACCGGGATGAATCGTGAGAGGAGATTCATGCGCCTCCTTAAGGATTAATTGTCGAAGATGTTGATTCTTGGGAACCACCAAGCGACTCTCAAAGAAAACAACACCACGATGATCTATAGAGAAACTACCACCAACTTCCTTGTTAATGTTTCTCTTGATCCGGGAAATTCCCGTATCCTGCTTCTGAGCAGAGATGATCTGATCCACAAGAGTAGGTTTCGCCACCAAGGTAGAAAGGAATCCGTGAGGAGCGATGTGAAGGTTTAGCTTACAGAATTCCTCATGGAGAAGTGGTTGGCCTTGTTGCAACATGAGGTTGTTGCAATAGGACTTACGACTTAGTGCATCAGCCATGACATTTCCCTTGCATGGGGTGTAGGTAATCCCTAAGTCGTAATCTGAGATCAACTCCAGCCAACGTCTTTGCCTGAGGTTCAAATCTGGTTGAGTGAAGATATACTTGAGACTCTGGTGGTCGGTGTAAATCTCGCAACGCTTACCTAGAAGGTAATGTCGCCAGGTCTTAAGTGCATAGACTACGGCTGCAAGCTCTAGATCATGTGTAGGATAATTCTCCTCATGTGGATGTAGTTGTCGAGATACATAGGCAATCACATGGCGATCTTCCATAAGAATGCAACCTAGTCCCTGTCGTGAGGCATCACAATAGATAACAAAGTCCTTAGTGAAATCCGGTGGCACAAGTATGGGAGCAGAAGTCAGGTGTCTTTTCAGTTCCTGAAAATTGTGCTCACACTGTGGGGACCACTCAAACTTTTTATCTTTCTTGAGAAGTTCCGTGAGAGGTTTGGCCACTTTGGAGAAGTTCTCAACGAAGCGGCGACAATAACTGGCTAGGCCAAGGAAACTCCTAACTTGCTTAAGCGTTTCAGGCGGAGTCCAATCAAGAACGGCTTGAACTCTCTCGGGATTGACAGCAATGCCCTTACCAGAGATCACGTGGCCTAGGTAGGTCACTTCTGGCAACCAAAATTCGCACTTGGAGAACTTGGCATAAAGGCGGTGCTCTCTGAGTTTTTCTAGCACAAGTCTAAGATGTTCGGCATGCTCTTCCTCGTTCTTCGAGTAAATAAGAATATCATCGAGGTAAACCACGAAGAACTTATCTAAGTACTCCATGAAGATCGAGTTCATCAAGCGAGAGAATGTAGCTGGAGCATTGGTTAGACCAAAGGACATGACGGTGTACTTGTACTGACCATAACGAGTGACAAAAGCCGTCTTAGGAATGTCCCCATTTCTAATCTTGATTTGGTGATAGCCTAACCTCAAATCCTTCTTGGAAAAGACTAAGGATCTAGCGAGCTGATCATACAGATTGTTATCCTGGGAAGCGGATACTTGTTCTTTATCGTGACCAAATTAATGGGACGATAATCTACAACCATCCGATCCGTACCATCCTTCTTCTTGACGAAGTGGAAGGGGCAAGCCCAGGGAGAAGAACTAGGACGGATGAAACCCTTTTGCAAGGACTCATCGAGTTGTTTCTTAAGCTCAGCTAGTTCTAAGGGTGCCATCTTGTAAGGTCTCCTAGAGATTGGAGCGGTTCCTGGGATAAGATCTATGACAAACTCTACATCTCTGTCAGGTGGAATGCCTGGCAGTTCCTCTAGAAAGACATCCGGAAAGTCACGGACTACCGGAATATCTTCAAGGTCTGGAAGAGGGTTGGCACTAAGAGAATAGAGCTGACGCTTTGCAACTCTAGTGGAGATGGTGACTATCTTGCCAGATGGGTGTGTAAGCTGAATAGACCTTGTGTAACAATCATTCTTGGCATGATGAGCTTTCATCCAGTCCATACCCAAGATGATGTTAATATCTGTAGACTTGAGAGCTATAAGTGATGCAAGGAATACAAGTCTGTCAACAAGGATTTCATTACCATGGCTTATTCTGGTAGTTTGCCATCTAGACCCTGGAGTTTGGATTTCAAGTGGAGTTGGCATATCACAAAATGACATGTCGTGCAAACGAGCATAGCCTTCAGAAATGAAGGAGTGAGATGCTCCGGTATCGAACAGAACCGAAGCTAGATGACAGTTGACAAGGAGTGTACCAAGAACAACATCCGGATCATCATGAGCGTCTTTAGCTGAGACGTGATGCACACATCCATGTTCAGTGGGAGCTGACTTGACACTGATCATCTTGCATGATGGCTTACCATGGCCAACATACTTCTCAGGCTGGGGTGGAGCATAATTGGTTTGAGAGCAGTCACATGCATAGTGTCCTGGCTCTCCGCATGTGAAGCAAGTCCCTGAAGTAGGACGTGGACCCGCATTGACAAGCGGTCTACCAATAGGTCTGGGTGGAGCATGTAACTGAACTGGGTGAGGCGCCACATAAGATGGCCTCGGTGTATAACCGGGTGGAAGAGCGGAGTTCGGAACCCAAATCTGGCGCTTCCGCGAAGTAGAACCGAAAGAAGAACCCAAACCACGGGTGTGCTTACATGACTCCTCGTAGGTGAGTTGAGTTGTCTCTGCATTAATGGCCTTGTTCACAAGAGCCTGGAATGTATTGCAATGATGCAAGTGGAGATCACGACGCAACTTGGGGTTGAGACCCTTCCGGAACCTAGCCTGCTTCTTGGCGTCCGTGGACACCTCTTCTGTAGCATAGCGTGCAAGGTTCTCAAACTCTCTACTGTAAGCATCAACAACCATCTTCCTCTGGGTGAAACTACAGAACTCTTCTCTCTTGCGGTCAATGAGAGCCTGAGGAATGTGATGCTCGCGAAAAGCCTCGGTGAAATCTCTCCAGGTGGGTATCTGGCCAGCTGGAAGCATAGCCTCATAGTTCTGCCACCAAATACTAGCAGGACCTTCCAGATGATAAGCAGCGTAGGTGACCTTGTCACTTTCAGCTACGTTCGCAGAACGCAGCTTGTGTGTGATACTACATAGCTAGTCATCTGCATCAAGTGGTTCAATGGAATGATGGAAGGTAGGTGGTTTCACACCTATGAAATCATAGATGGACGCTGACTCTTTGTGCTGATGGGAGGTGTTCTCCTCAATACGTGCTAACAAGCGGTTAGACTCTCGCTTGTTCTTCTCCATCTCTAACATGAACTCTACCAACGAAGGATGGTCGGGAGGATCCTCATCCCTACCACCTCCGTGGTTCCGGCTATGAGCAACAGAACTTTGGTTAACTGACGACATCCCGAAGAACCAACGAAGGAAACAAAGGATGGATTCAGCATCATCATAAGGATGTAGAATATAGTACGAGAAAAAAATACTATCTCTTGAACTCCTAAGACAATTCCGGCAGCATAACGGCAGTAAAATGCTCAAAGTGAGACATTCTGCAAAAGACGGGGTAGCACCATACTCAACATCATCACTCAAGGTTCTGAGATATTACTAAACAGGCTACACTGGAGGTACTCAAATTGGGATATGACTCTGATCAACCAATCCTATGGGACTACGGAGTAGTAACACGTGATCCTGATAGACGGAAGAGAAAGCCTAGTTCCTTAACCCCGTAGGAAAGATAGGATGACTCAGATCAGAAGGCATGAGGTATAAGTAGTAAAAAGATCCTTACGTTCCCTTCCACAATCAATTCCCCTATATAGCTAAAGAATTTCTAGACTCAACTTCGACCAGGTTGGCTTGGTAATCCTACAGGCAGTCAGGCTCTGATACCAAAGATGTTGGGACCCCAATTCCAAGTCACATCGATCTAGCCGATAACACCTCATATCACTTTGCGGCCTCACGCACGATATTCCCACGGGTGTCGCCTTACCCTGGCCCGGGACCATTTGCGCCTTTTGGCTCACGTATATGATTGTGTCGCTAGCATCCATATGACAGAGAACCCGGGCCGACATGGCTAGTCATGAACCCGAAGCGACACTAACCTATGGGGACAGGCATACATGATTCACATCGAGCATGTCGGTCAGCAGCGTGCGAATCCGGGCTGTAGCACTGGGCTAACAGGACTCCGGGGAACCCGGGCTGTAGCAGGCTAGGCAGGACTCCGGATGTCACCGCGTGACATTTCCCCGAAGGGACAGACACAGGAACAAAGTGAAACACATGCCGTCTAATCAAGTGTCCTGAGCAGTAGTGCTGGGCTAGCAGGACTCCGGTGAACCGGGCTGTAGCGGACTACTATGGCTCGAGGAAGCACTAGACTACATTTCCCCATAAGAGAGGCTGCCAAGGATAAACAACTAGATTGTAGGATCCCACACATAGCAATACACGTCACACGTATGCATAACATGCAAGTATGTGATGTACAACATGGCATCACAACATAACGCAACTCATATAGATAAAGGCCCAGAACAACCACATAGCATTAAATACAAACAGGGGTCACATGACCCATCATTTAGAGCATACAAGCAACGGAAGCATTACATGTCTGAGTACAAACAACTACAAAAGAAAAAGGTTGAGAAGCCTGACTATCTACAAGACCCTCCCAAGGGTACAAGATCATCGCGGAGGTAACAAGCTACTCGTCGAAGTCCAAGCGGTACTACTAGTGAGACAGATGTCTCACCTGCAAAACATAAATAAAGCAAACGTGAGTACAAAGGTACTCAGCAAGACTTACATCAGATCCTATCATACATGCATTTGTATCAAGAAGGTAATGTGCGGTTTAGTTGCAGCAAGCCAGCTTTGACTCAGTGGCTATCCTGTTCTACGACAACGAGAAATTTCTTTGAGGTGAGGCAGCGCACACGAGTCCACTAATCACCACATCAATACACTACTATGGATTCATCCTTGTCTTCTTACGAGAATGCCATCCATAGCACTCACACTTGTCTTGAGCATTTTAGAGTATCCACTTTAAGTTGTTATGTACCACGTAAGCATCCAAGAAGTCCATAACCGAGGACACGGCTATTCGACACTTCTTCACACACGCTCTCACCACTTATCACCATATACACGTCATGTATCTCGACAACCTTCAAGCGGAAGCCTGGCGAGGGTGTCGGCCACGACCTGACTAACCACACAAGACTCTAGTCCAGGTTCATCGCCTATTCGGGTTCCATCTGCAAGGAGATCCGGCCGGGGTTTCACTCACGGCCCCAAACGATGTGTACAGGGTTGCCGAGCCCACCATCCGGGTGCCACTTGGTACACCGGGCCACATGTGCCTAGTCTGTTCCAAGTCCACCCTGCCGGGTGCCACTCGGTAGAAAAATAGCACTACCTACAAACACCAGAGACTATTTGCAACTCCTGGACAGAGATCAAGGCGGTTAATAAGTCGAGAGAGCTTGGAGCGCCCGGAGCCCAATGTGTGGTAGTAGCTAGTCATTGGACAACTTACACAGAACTCAGTTCTTAAGGACGGTCCCAATGAGACAACCCACCATGTACTCCTACATGGCCTCTCACCGCTACCTTTACCAAATCGTGTTCACACGCTTAACTCTCAGCACCGGATCATATCGTATCACTCCAATTCATTCCCGATAAATCAGACCTGACAAACTCTAAGCCATAGCAGGCAAAGCATGGTAGGAACACAACATGGCTCAAACAACTCCTACCATCCTAGTGGGTTTTAACTATTTACTGTGGCAATGACAGGTTATGCAGAGGAATGGGTTCAACTACCGCAGCATAAAGTAGCGGTTGAATCGTTGTTGTCCTAATGCAATAAATGAGAGCGGGAGCCAGAGAGTAGGATTGTATCGGAATGAACAAGGGGGGTTGCTTGCCTGGTAGATCAACAGGGGGGCACTGCTCCTCAGACAAGTACACTCGAACACTCTCCAGACCAGGACCTATCGAGAAGGAACGGTGTCGAAAATCAAACACCAGCATATGCAACATTATGATGCATGAACATGGCATGAGTATGTGATGTTGTTTGAGTTAATGCATCTAGCATTTATTTGGTTGAAGTCCATTTGAACCAAGGGTTCAAATGCAAGTCCAAATTAAGCTCTTAGATATGCCATTTATATGTTTTCATATATACAGCATGTATATGTTGGTTTGTCATTCATGAAAATGGTACAGATGGATAGATTGAATTTTTTTGATCATTTTTCATATATAAATTATTTCAAACTGAGCTACGGTTGAATTTCTATGAATTTTTGAATTTTTGGCTAATTTCTGGAATTTTCTAAATTAAGTTTAATCCAGAAAAAGACTTATTGCGTCAGCATTAGGTCATGCTGACCTCAGCAGGTCAACAATGCCTAATCAGAATCAAACCTGACAGTTGGGACCCACACGTCAGTGTCTTGGGGCTGGTTTGTGTGGATGACATGTGGGACCGGTCAGCGCTGACTTGGTCAAAGTCAAAGTTGACATGTGGGGTCCGCAAGATTAGCACTAATCTAAACAAGGAATTAAACTAACCTAAATAGGCACAGGGGCCCACATGGCAGTGGTTCTGGGGGTATTTAGCAGGGTCATTAGTGCTAACTAAACCGGGATTAGGCTGGCAGCTTGTCGCCGGCGAGGTCAGTGGCGGCGGAGCGCGTCGGGTTTCACCCTCCGTCGACCAAATGGACGGCGGAGGGGCCCGGCGTGGAGCTGATGCTCGTCCACGTCCAAAGGAGCAGGAAGCAATGGTTGGGGTGGTCCATAGCGTCGGCTGCAACGACGATGGCGGCGGCCGGAGTATGGGTTAGCACGGCGAGGCACTACGCTTGGCTAGCAAGCGAGCTAGGCATCTGGGCGGACTCCTGGGAGCACAGAGAGCACGAGGACATGCTCAAAAGTAAGCGGCGACAGCTGTGGCCACGACGGCGAGATGGTCGGCGGTGGTGAGCTTTCGGCTCCGGTGAAATGGTGGCTGCACGGCGCAAACGAGCTCGAGGAGAGGGGGTTCCGATGCGGAAGCTCACGGTGGTTGCAGAGGCGTCGACGTGGGCTCGGGGAAGGCTCGGAGCAGAAGGCACGGCGGTGGCGATCTCGGCATCCTGAGGTTGAATACGACAGCGGTGAGGGCGTTGCAGTGCGTCCGGCGACGTGACCTTCGTCTTGGTGAGGCGGTGGTCGACGGCGGACCAGTGGGACACGGCAACGGGGCTCGGCGTGGCCAGTAGCTACGGCGACGGTTAGCGGCGGCGACGAGCTTCGCTCGGTGGTGCTCGGGGAAGGGGGACAGACGAGGGATAGGCACGGGAGAGAGGGGGAGAGTGACCAGGGGGTTGCGGGCGTCTCCGTGGCGCTCGAGTGAGGACGGGGGAGGTAGCAGGAGGTGGAAGCAGGAGTTGGCTTCGCCTTCTGTGCGTGCGCCACGCCGTCATCCTCCTGGCAAGGAAGGAGACGACTGGCGCTTGGCTCTGGTGGGCTGGGCCGTGCTGGGCCAGGTAAGTGGGCTGCCAGGTAAGGTCAAGTGAGCTTTTCTCCATTTTGTTTTTCTTTCCTATTTTCTGACATTTGTTTTGACTTAGTAATAATACTAAACCATTTTATTTAATTCTGTCAAATTTTGCAAGGACCTAAGGGATTAATCCAAAGCCCCTCACCAAAATTCAGAATTTTTGGACAATATTATATATATATATAAATATTTATCCAACGAAAATAATTACTGGATTAATTCCAAATGTCCAAAATAAATATTTATGAGCTCCTAAAAATATTGGTCTGATTTTTACCTCTGACCAATATTTTCAGAGAGTAACATGAACATTTTCTTGGACCTTTTTGGAGCAATTTTTATCTGGGTCATTTCTAGAAATGATTTATGAGGGTTTCCCAAATCCCCATTTCAAATTTAAATGGAATTTAAACATGATGCACAAATGACTAGCTGGTCTAGGTCATACCAAAACTAGGGATGTGACATAGCAGGCCGGTAAGCATTGGGATTTTGGGGGATTTCACCGAGTCGGGCGGCAAGCTTGCGCGGGAACGGGCTCACCGATGATTCATTGGCCCCACCGTTTGGCCAAAAGAACGCCACCGTGCGCTGCGCAAGCTTGCACTGTAAGCCGTCTGCGGCAGCGGGGTGACAAGATGTGCGAGAGGAGGACGAGAGGACACGTACCCATACAGTTAATAAAAAAAGTTTGTGATATAATTACCTACTATACCCCGTCCTGGTTTATAAGTAGGATTTAACTAATAAAATATGAATGCATGTCGCCATAGATTACATTATTGGAGTCGTATTTGAACATAATTTCTAGCTATACATTTTTGTAACATGCATTAACACTTTTCGGGTTAAATTTAAGGTTATACACCAGTAGGCGTTTGCCCGCAACACACACGACTTATTCCATCACAAACAGCTCTGATGGATCAACTGTCTGCCACGTACCGCACACGGAACTCTAATATGATTCATGCTTGACGTGTCTGACATTGCTCGCACAGTTCGTCTTATTTGCCATGTATCACTGTGTCATCCTCTGCTCGCGTCCCCCGGCAAGCTATGCTCGCCGTTAGGCGCCGCAGTGCACTGTGCTCACCGTTAGGCGCCGAGGCGCGCTCTGTCGCGTCCGTTGCCGCGCTCTGCTCGCGTCCGTCGGCGCGCTCGGCTTGTTGATGTCTACTACACAACCTTCTTCTTGTAGACGTTGTTGTGCCTCCAAGTGCAGAGGTTTGTAGGACAGTAGCAAATTTCCCTCAAGTGGATGACCTAAGGTTTATCAACCCGTAGGAGGCGTAGGATGAAGATGGTCTCTCTCAAGCAACCCTGCAACCAAATAACAAAGAGTCTCTTGTGTCCCCAACACACCCAATACAATGGTAAATTGTATATGTGCACTAGTTCAGCGAAGAGACGGTGATACAAGTGGTATATGGATAGTAAATAAAGGTATTTGTAATCTGAAATTATAAAAACAACAAGGTAACTAATGATAAAAGTGAGCGTAAACGGTATTGCAATGTGTTGAAACAAGGCCTAGGGTTCATACTTTCACTAGTGTAAGTTCCCTCAACGATACTAACATAATTGTATCACATAACTATCCCTCAACATGCAACAAAGAGTCACTCCAAAGTCATTAATAGCGGAGAACGAACGAAGAGATTATGGTAGGGTACGAAACCACCTCAAAGTTATTCTTTCCAATCAATCCGTTGGGCTATTCCTATAAGTGTCACAAACAGCCCTAGAGTTTGTACTAGAATAACACCTTAAGACACACATCAACCAAAACCCTAATGTCACCTAGATACTCCAATGTCACCTCAAGTATCCGTGGGTATGATTATATGATATGCACTACATAATCTCAGATTCATCTATTCAACCAACACAAAGGCCCTCAAAGAGTGCCCCAAAGTTCTACCGGAGAATCACGACGAAAGCGTGTGCCAACCCCTATGCATAGGTTCATGGGCGGAACCCGCAAGTTGATCACCAAAACATACATCAAGTGAATCACGTGGTATCCCATTGTCACCACAGATACGCACGACAAGACATACATCAAGTGTTCTCAAATCTTTAAAGACCCAATCTGATAAGATAACTTCAAAGGAGAAACTCAATTCATTACAAGAGAGTAGAGGGGGAAGAAACATCATAGGATGCAACTATAATAGCAAAGCTCGCGATACATCAAGATCATATCATCTCAAGAACACGAGAGAGAGAGAGAGATCAAACACATAGCTACTGGTACATACCCGCAGCCCCGAGGGAGAACTACTCCCTCCTCGTCATGGAGAGCACTGGGATGATGAAGATGGCCACCGGAGAAGGATTGCCCCCTCCGGCAGGGTGCCGGAACGGGTCTAGATTGGTTTTCGGTGGCTACAGAGGCTTCTGGCGGCGGAACTCCCGATCTATTGTGCTCTTCTGGAAGTTTTAGGATACGTAGGTATATATGGGTGCAGGAAGTATGTCGGTGGAGCTTCGGGGGGCCCATGAGGCAGGGGGCGCGCCCTAGGGGGGTGGGCGCGCCCCCCACCCTCGTGAGTACCTCCCTTGGCTCCTAACGTGGGGTCGAAGTCCATCTGGTAGCTTTCCATCCAAAAATAACTTCTTCACTTGATTTCGTTCCATTTCGACTCCGTTTGATATTCCTTTTCTTCGAAACACTGAAATAGGCAAAAAAACAGCAATTCTGGGCTGGGCCTCCGGTTAATAGGTTAGTCCAAAAAATAATATAAAAGTGGATAATAAAGCCCAATATTGCCCAAAACAGTAGATAACATAGCATGGAGCAATCAAAAATTATAGATACGTTGGAGACGTATCAAGCATCCCCAAGCTTAATTCCTGCTCGTCCTCAAGTAGGTAAATGATAAAAACAGAATTTTTGATGCCGAGTGCTACTTGGCCAAATTTTAATGTAATTCTTCATAATTGTGGTATGAATATTCAGATCTGAAAGATTCAAGACAAAAGTTCATATTGACATAGAAATGATAATACTTCAAGCATACTAACTAAGCAATTATGTCTTCTCAAAATAACATGGCCAAAGAAAGTTCATCCCTACAAAATCATATAGTTTAGTCATGCTCCATTTTTGTCACACAAGAATGCTCTCATCATGCACAACCCCGATGACAAGCCAAGAAATTGTTTCATACTTTAGTAATCTCAAACTCATAAACTTTCACGCAATACATGAGCGCGAGCCATGGATATAGCACTATGGGTGGAATAGAATAATGAGGGGGGTTATGTGGAGAAGACAAAAAGTTGAAAGTCTCACATTAACGAGGCTAATCAATGGGCTATGGAGATGCCCACCAATTGAGATTAATGCAAGGAGTAGGGATTGCCATGCAACAGATGCACTAGAGCTATAAATATGAAAGCTCAACAAAAGAAACTAAGTGGGTGTGCATCCAACTTGCTTGCTCATGAAGACCTAGGGCACTTGAGGAGGCCCATTGTTGGAATATACAAGCCAAGTTCAATAATGAAAAATTCCCACTAGTATATGAAAGTGACAAAACAAGAGACTCTCTACTATGAAGATCATGGTGCTACTTTGAAGCACAAGTGTGGTAAAAGGATAGTAGCATTGTCCCTTCTCTCTTTTTCTCTCATTTTTTGGGCCTTCTCTTTTTTATGGCCTTTCTCTTTTTTATATATTCCTCACTTGGGACAATGCTCTAATAATGATGATGATCACACTTTACAACTCAATGATTACAACTCGATACTAGAACAAAGATGACTCTATATGAATGCCTCCGGCGGTGTACCGGGATACGCAATGAACCAAGAGTGACATGTATGAAAGAATTATGAACGGTGGCTTTGCCACAAATACTATGTCAACTACATGATCATGCTAAGCAATATGACAATGATGAATGTGTCATGAAGAACGGAATGATAGAAAGTTGCATGGCAATATATCTCGGAATGGCTATGGAAATGCCATAATAGGTAGGTATGGTGGCTATTTTGAGGAAGATAATAAGGAGGTTTATGTCTGAAATAGCGTATCATATCATGGGGTTTGGATGCACCTGCGAAGTTTGCACCAACTATCAATGTGAGAAAGGGCAATGCACGGTACCGAAGAGGCTAGCAAGGATGGAAGGGTGAGAGTGCGTATAATCCATGGACTCAACATTAGTCATAAAGAACTCACATACTTATTGCAAAAATCTATGTGGGATGCCAACCGGGGCATACCCATGCTTATACGCTTGAGACTTATTGAAATATTATCTTGGGGTGCCTTGGGCATCCCCAACCTTGAGCTTTTGTGTCTCCTTAATTCCTCTCATATCGCGGTCTCCCTAAATCTCAAAAGCTTCATCGACACAAAACTCAACAAGGACTCGTGAGATAAGTTAGTATAAACCATTGCAAAAACCTTATCATACTCTACTGTAGAAAATCACTAAAATTATTATTCCACATTTCATACTAAATGCCTCTGCATATTTAATAGTCCTATACTCAAATAGAATAATTAAAGAAGCAAACATATGCAAACAATGCAAACATAACAGCAATCTGCCTAAACAGGATAGTCTATAAAGTATGCTGCAACATCCATACTTACCTAGCTCCAGAAATTATGAAAGAAAATTCCCACTGTATTAAATTTATCAGATCTTAATATGCAAAAGGTTTCAACATTTTATCACATTCTGACTTTTCTAGGGAATTATTGCAACAGCGGTAAACTTTCTGTTTTCAAACAGCAACATGTGGAGTTCTAAAATAGGCATAGTAAAGACTATCAACGCCACTTTTATTGAACTAAAAGACGCAAAGCATTGTTCTAAATAACAGCAAGCAAATCCTAACAAAATAAATTGACGCTCCAAGCAAAACACATATCATGTGGTGAATAAAAATATAGCTCCAAGTAAAGTTACCGATGAACGAAGACGAAAGAGGGGATGTCTTCCGGGGCATCCCCAAGCTTAGGCTTTTGGTTTTCCTTTAATATTACCTTGGGGTGCCTTGGGAATACCCAAGCTTAGGCTCTTGCCACTCCTTATTTCATAGTCCATCGAATGCATACCCAAAACTTGAAAACTTCACAAAACAAAACTTAACAGAAAACTCGTAAGCTCCGTTAGCGAAAGAAAACAAAACACCACTTCAAGGTACTGTAATGAACTCATTATTTATTTATATTGGTGTTAAACCTACTGTATTCGAACTTCTCTATGGTTTATAAACTATTTTACTAGACATAGATTCATCGAAATAAGCAAACAACACACGAAATACAGAATCTGTCAAAAACAGAACAGTCTGTAGTAATCTGGATCAAACGTATACTTCTGGAACTCATAAAATTCTCAAATAAATTGCTGGACCTGAGGAATTTATCTATTAAACATCTTAAAAAACAATTAACTAAATATCACTCTCCAAATAAAAATGGCATTAATTCTCATGAGCGCTAAAGTTTCTGTTTTTTACAGCATGATCAACAAGACTTTCCCAAAGTCTTCCCAGGTTCTACTTGGGACAAACACTAATAAAGTTGGGTTGCCTCCCAACAGCGCTAACGTTTAACGCCCCTAGCTAGGCATGATGATTTCAATGATGCTCACATAAAAGATAAGAATTGAAACATAAAGAGAGCATCGTGAAGAATATGACTAACACATTTAAGTCTAACATACTTCCTATGCATAGGGATTTTGTGAACAAACAACTTATAGGAGCAATAATCAACTTGCATAGGAAGGCAAAACAAGCATAACTTCAAAACTTTAAGCACATAGAGAGGAAACTTGATATTATTGCAATTCCTACAAGCATATATTCCTCCCTCATAATAATTTTCAGTAGCGTCATGAATGTATTCAACAATATAACCAGCACCTAAAGCATTATTTTCATGATCTACAAGCATAGAAAATTTACTACTCTCCGCATAAGCAAAATTCTTCTCATGAATAATAGTGGGAGCAAACTCAACAAAATAACTATCATGCGATTGAAAATTAAGATCAAGATGACAAGTTTCATGGTTATCATTATTCTTTAAAGCATACGTGTCATCACAATAATCATCATAGATAGGAGGCATGCTTTCATCATAATAAATTTTCTCATCAAAACTTGGGGGACAAAAAATATCATCTTCATAAAACATAGCTTCCCCAAGCTTGTGGTTTTGCATATCATTAGCATCATGGATATTCAAAGAATTCATACTAACAACATTGCAATCATGCTCATCATTCAAATATTTAGTGTCAAACATTTTATAGATTTCTTCTTCTAGCACTTGAGCACAATTATCCTTTCCATCATACTCACGGAAGTTATTAAAAAGATGAAGCGTAGGAGGGAAACTTAATTCCATTTTTTATAGTTTTATTTTATAGACTAAACTAGTGATAAAACAAGAAACTAAAAGACTCAATTGCAAGATCTAAAGATATACCTTCAAGCACTCACCTCCCTGGCAACGGCGCCAGAAAAGAGCTTGATGTCTACTACACAACCTTCTTCTTGTAGACGTTGTTGGGCCTCCAAGTGCAGAGGTTTGTAGGACAGTAGCAAATTTACCTCAAGTGGATGACCTAAGGTTTATCAATCCGTAGGAGGCGTAGGATGAAGATGGTCTCTCTCAAGCAACACTGCAACCAAATAACAAAGATTCTCTTGTGTCCCCAACACACCCAATACAATGGTAAATTGTATAGGTGCACTAGTTCGGCGAAGAGATGGTGATACAAGTGGTATATGGATAGTAAATAAAGGTATTTGTAATCTGAAATTATAAAAACAGCAAGGTAACTAATGATAAAAGTGAGCGTATACGGTATTTCAATGTGTTGAAACAAGGCCTAGGGTTCATACTTTCACTAGTGTAAGTTCCCTCAATGATACTAACATACTTGGATCACATAACTATCCCTCAACATGCAACAAAGAGTCACTCCAAATTCACCAATAGAGGAGAATGAATGAAGAGATTATGGTAGGGTACGAAACCACCTCAAAGTTATTCTTTCCAATCAATCCGTCGGGCTATTCCTATAAGTGTCACAAACAGCCCTAGAGTTCGTACTAGAATAACACCTTAAGACACACATCAACCAACACCCTAATGTCACCTACATACTCCAATGTCACCTCAAGTATCCGTGGGTATGATTATATGATATGCATCACACAATTCAGATTCATCTATTCAACCAACACAAAGGACCTCACGTTCGCAGCCAAGAGCATGTACACATGCTACGAGATGCATAGGCTGATCGTTGACATGAGGAAGTGCCTCGTTACCCAAATCGACGAGCCCAGATCGAGTCACAAGAATAGCAAGCGTCACAAGAAGTAGATGATGATTAGATGATCGTTTATGCTAGTTAATCATGCATGTAATATATAGTTTACTTTATTGGTGTCTGTGGAAAGTTCATGTGTGTAGTAGCCACCTATGTAATTATGCATGTAATAGTTTACTTTGGTGTGTGCAAGTGCCATGGTTGTAGTAGCCACCTATGTAAGCGGATGTTTAATTTGGTTATGCAAGCATGTCCTTATAAGTGTGTGTGTGTGTGTGTGTGTGTATATATATATATGTTGTTGTTCTATATGCAATCCCATCGCACAACACACATGTATTATTAGCAGCAACCGTATGTGTTCTTATCGGTCTTCAAACACATTTCTGATAACAGACCTGTTTGCCGCGTATCACACACATCTTGTTAAGTTGAACCATTTCTGTTCTCATGTCTCAACGCAAATAGTTCATTCGAGTGAACCACATGTCGTATATCGCACACACCTTTGATCTGGCTGACCGTTTCTTTTGTGTTGCTTAATCACAAACAGTTCATCCGAGTGAACCGTATGATGTGTATCGCACACGCCTCCATATGGCTGCCCATTTCTTTTGTTACTCCTCATCGCAAGCAGTTCATTGAACTGAACCGTATGCCGTTCATCGCACATGCAAGTAAAACCTGAACCGTGTTTGATGCATCCATCATAGTAAACGTTTTACGCATTTCTGATGGTTTTCATACATCACCGTTTGCGATTATGGCATCACACAAAGTTTCTTGAAGGGTCTCTGATCGTAGTGTCATGTTAGCAGCATCCTGCAGTAGTGACTAAGTTCATGATAAATTAAGTTCAATTACTCCTATTACTTAAGAAATCCCACTTAGATAGACATCCCTCGAGTCATCTAAATGATTACGTGATCCATATCAACTAAACCATGTCCGATCATCACGTGAGATGGAGTAGTTATCAATGGTGAACATCTCTATGTTGATCATATCTACTATATGATTCACGTTCGAACTTTCGGTCTCAATGTTCTAAGGCCATGTCTGTACATGCAAGGCTTGTCAAGTTTAAGCCGAGTATTCTGCACGTGCAAAACTGTCTAGCACCCGCTGTATGTGAACGTAGAGCTTATCACCCCCGATCATCACGTGGTGTCTCGGCATGACGAACTATCGCAACGGTGCATACTTAGGGAGAACACTTATACATTGAAATTTAGTGAGGGGTCATCTTATAATGATACTGCCATACTAAGCAAAATAAGATGCATAAAACATAAACATCACATGCAATCAGAATATGTGGCATGATATGGCCATCATCATCTTGTGCCTTTGATCTCCATCTCCAATGCACCGTCATGATCTCGATCGTCACTGGCTTGACACCCTGATCTCCATCGTAGCGTCGTTGTCGTCTCGCCAACTATTGCTTCTATAACTATCACTAACGCATAGTGATAAAGTAAAGCAATTACATGGCGATTGCATTTCATACAATAAAGCGACAACCATAAGGCTCCTACCAGTTGCCGATAACTTTTACAAAACATGATCATCTCATACAATAACATATATCACATCATGTCTTGACCATATCACATCACAACATGCCCCACAAAAACAAGTTAGACGTCCTCTACTTTGTTGTTTCAAGTTTTACGTGGTTGCTACGGGCTTCTAGTAAGAACCATTCTTACCTACACATCAAAACCACAACGATTTTTCGTCAACTATGATGTTTTAACCTTCAACAAGGACCGGCCGTAGTTATACTCGATTCAACTAAAGTTGGAGAAATAGACACCCGCCAGCCACCTTTATGCAAAACAAGTTGCATGTCTGTCAGTGGAACTGGTCTCATGAACATGGTCATGTAAGGTTTGTCCGGGCCGCTTCATCCAACAATACCGCCAAATCAAAATAAGACACTGGTGGTAAGAAGTATGACTATGATCGCCCACAACTCTTTGTTTTCTACTCGTGCATATCATCTACGCATAGACCTGGCTCGGGTGCAACTGTTGGGGAATATAGCATGCAATTTCAAAAAAATTCCTACGATCACGCAAGATCTATCTAGGAGATGCATAGCAACGAGAGGGGGCGAGTGTGTCCACGTACCCTCGTAGACCGAAAGCGGAAGCGTTAGTTTAATGTGGTTGTTGTAGTCTAATGTCTCCACGATCCAACCGATCAAGTACCAAACGTACGGCACCTCCGAGTTCAGCACACGTTCAGCTCAATGACGTCCCTCGAACTCTTGATTCAGCAAACTGTCGAAGGAGAGTTTCGTCAGCACAACAACGTGGTGAGGGTCATGGGATGTCATCCGCGCAGGGCTTCCCCTAAGCACTGCGACGCTATGACCAGAGGAGTAAACTGTGGAGGGGGGCACCGCACACGGCTAGGAGAATAATTGATGTCCTATGTGGTGCCCCCTGCCCCCGTATATAAAGGAGGAGGCACTACAAAAAAATACACTTCCGTGATGATATGTGTTTGTCATAGTAGGTCGCTTTTTTTGTCATGCATGTACATCCATGACAAATTTATGACAGAATCAAGATAGTCATACATGTGCTGTCGTAGAAGTGTTCCATGACATTACCAAAATTATCATCACGGAAGTGTCCACTTCCATGACGATAAATCGCGCGTCACAGAAGTGCTTTCGTCAAGGGTGACCGACACGTGGCATCCACCGTAACGGAACGCCGTTAAGCTATCGGGTCTGGTTTTGGATCCAATAACCCGTTAACAACCCCAACCAATGGGGATTTTCCACATGTGCTCACACTGTGGGGACCACTCAAACTTTTTATCTTTCTTGAGAAGTTCCGTGAGAGGTTTGGCCACTTTGGAGAAGTTGTCAATGAAGCGGCGACAATAACTGGCTAGGCCAAGGAAACTCCTAACTTGCTTAACCGTTTCAGGCGGAGTCCAATCAAGAACGGCTTGAACTCTCTCAGGATTGACAACAATGCCCTTACCAGAGATCACGTGGCCTAGGTAGGTCACTTCTGGCAACCAAAATTCGCACTTGGAGAACTTGGCATAAAGGCGGTGCTCTCTTAGTTTTTCTAGCACAAGTCTAAGATGTTCGGCATGCTCTTCCTCGTTCTTCGAGTAAATAAGAATATCATCGAGGTAAACCACGACGAACTTATCTAAGTACTCCATGAAGATCGAGTTCATCAAGCGAGAGAATGTAGCTGGAGCATTGGTTAGACCAAAGGACATGACGGTATACTCGTACTGACCATAACGAGTGACAAAAGCCGTCTTAGGAATGTTCCCATTTCTAATCTTGATTTGGTGATAGCCTAACCTCAAATCCATCTTGAAAAAGACTGAGGATCTAGCGAGCTGATCATACAGATCGTTGAACCTGGGAAGCGGATACTTGTTCTTTATCGTGACCAAATTAACGGACGATAATCTACAACCATCCGATCCGTACCATCCTTCTTCTTGACGAAGAGGACGGGGCAAGCCCAGGGAGAAGAACTAGGACGGATGAAACCCTTTTGCAAGGACTCATCGAGTTGTTTCTTAAGCTCAACTAGTTCTAAGGGTGCCATCTTGTAAGGTCTCCTAGAGATTGGAGCGGTTCCTGGGATAAGATCTATGACAAACTCTACATCTTTGTCAGGTGGAATACCTGGCAGTTCCTGTGGAAAGACATCCGGAAAGTCACGGACTAACGGAATATCTTCAAGGTCTGGAAGAGGGTTGGCATTAAGAGAATAGAGCTGACGCTTTGCAACTCTAGTGGAGACGGTGACTATCTTGCCAGATGGGTGTGTAAGCTGAACAAACCTTGTGTAACAATCAGTCTTGGCATGATGAGCTTTCATCCAGTCCATACCCAAGATGATGTTAATATCTGTAGACTTGAGAGCTATAAGTGATGCAAGGAATACAAGTCTGTCAACAAGGATTTCATTACCATGGCTTATTTTGGTAGTTTGCCATCTAGACCCTGGAGTTTGGATTTCAAGTGGAGTTGGCATATCACAAAATGACATGTTGTGCAAACAAGCATAGACTTCAGAAATGAAGGAGTGAGATGCTCCGGTATCGAACAGAACCGAAGCTGGATGACAGTTGACAAGGAGTGTACCAAGAACGACATCCGGATCATCATGAGGCGTCTTTAGCTGAGACGTGATGCACACATCCATGTTCAGTGGGAGCTGACTTGACACTGATCACCTTGCATGATGGCTTACCACGGCCAACATACTTCTCAGGCTGGGGTGGAGCATAATTGGTTTGAGAGCAGTCACGTGCATAGTGTCCTGGCTCTCCGCATGTGAAGCAAGTCCCTGAAGTAGGACGTGGACCCGCATTGACAAGCGGTCTACCAATAGGTCTGGGTGGAGCATGTAACTGAACTAGGTGAGGCGCCACATAAGATGGCCTCGGTGTATAA
Organism: Triticum aestivum; assembly: GCF_018294505.1. Taxonomy (NCBI): domain Eukaryota; kingdom Viridiplantae; phylum Streptophyta; class Magnoliopsida; order Poales; family Poaceae; genus Triticum; species Triticum aestivum. The sequence goes on from NC_057794.1 coordinate 28,871,677, forward strand.
CCGGGTGGAAGAGTGGAGTTCGGAACCCAAATCCAGCGCTTCTGCGAAGTAGAACCGGAAGAAGAACCCAAACCATGGGTGTGCTTACGAGACTCCTCGTAAGTGAGTTGAGCTGTCTCTGCATTAATGGCCTTGTTCACAAGAGCCTGGAATGTGTTGCAATGATGCAAGTGGAGATCACGACGCAACTTGGGGTTGAGACCCTTCCGGAACCTAGCCTGCTTCTTGGCGTCCGTGGACACCTCTTCTGTAGCATAGCGGGCAAGGTTCTCAAACTCTCTCCTGTAAGCATCAACAGCCATCTTACTCTGGGTGAAACTACAGAACTCTTCTCTCTTGCGGTCAATGAGAGCCTGAGGAATGTGATGCTCGCGAAAAGACTCGGTGAAATCTCTCCAGGTGGGTATCTGGCCAGCTGGAAGCATAGCCTCATAGTTCTGCCACCAAATATTAGCAGGACCAGATGATAAGCAGCGTAGGTGACCTTGTCACTTTCAGCTACGTTCGCATAACGCAGCTTGTGTGTGATACTACGTAGCCAGTCATCTGCATCAAGTGGTTCAATGGAATGATGGAAGGTAGGTGGTTTCAGACCAATGAAATCATAGATGGACGCTGACTCTTTATGCTGATGGGAGGTGTTCTCCTCAATACGTGCTAACAAGCGGTTAGACTCTCGCTTGTTCTTCTCCATCTCTAACATGAACTCTACCAACGAAGGATGGTCGGGAGGATCCTCATCCCTACCACCTTCGTGGTTCCGGCTATGAGCAACAGAACTTTGGTTAACTGACGACATCCCGAAGAACCAACGAAGGAAACAAAGGATGGATTCAGCATCATCATAAGGATGTAGAATATAGTATGAGAAAAAATACTATCTCTTGAACTCCTAAGACAATTCCGGCAGCATAACGGCAGTAAAATGCTCAATGTGAGACATTCTGCAAAAGACGGGGTAGCACCATACTCAACATCATCACTCAAGGTTCTGAGATATTACTAAACAGGCTACACTGGAGGTACTCAAATTGGGATATGACTCTGATCAACCAATCCTATGGGACTACGGAGTAGTAACACGTGATCCTGATAGACGGAAGAGAAAGCCTAGTTCCTTAACCCCGTAGGAAAGATAGGATGACTCAGATCAGAAGGCATGAGGTATAAGTAGTAAAAAGATCCTTACGTTCCCTTCCACAATCAATTCCCCTATATAGCTAAAGAATTTCTAGACTCAACTTCGACCAGGTTGGCTTGGTAATCCTACAGGCAGTCAGGCTCTGATACCAAAGATGTTGGGACCCCAATTCCAAGTCACATCGATCTAGCCAATAACACCTCATATCACTTTGCGGCCTCACGCACGATATTCCCACGGGTGTCGCCTTACCCTGGCCCGGGACCATTTGCGCCTTTTGGCTCACGTATATGATTGTGTCGCTAGCATCCATATGACAGAGAACCCGGGCCGACATGGCTAGTCATGAACCCGAAGCGACACTAACCTATGGGGACAGGCATACATGATTCACATCGAGCATGTCGGTCAGCAGCGTGCGAATCCGGGCTGTAGCACTGGGCTAACAGGACTCCGGGCAACCCGGGCTGTAGCAGGCTAGGCAGGACTCTGGATGTCACCGCGTGACATTTCCCCGAAGGGACAGACACAGGAACAAAGTGAAACACATGCCGTCTAGTCAAGTGTCCTGAGCAGTAGTGCTGGGCTAGCAGGACTCCGGTGAACCGGGCTGTAGCGGACTACTATGGCTCGAGGAAGCACTAGACTACATTTCCCCATAAGAGAGGCTGCCAAGGATAAACAACTAGATTGTCGGATCCCACACATAGCAATACACGTCACACGTATGCATAACATGCAAGTATGTGATGTACAACATGGCATCACAACATAACGCAACTCATATAGATAAAGGCCCAGAACAGCCACATAGCATTAAATACAAACAGGGGTCACATGACCCATCATTCAGAGCATACAAGCAACGGAAGCATTACATGTCTGAGTACAAACAACTACAAAAGAAAAAGGCTGAGAAGCCTGACTATCTACAAGACCCTCCCAAGGGTACAAGATTATAGCGGAGGTAACAAGCTACTCGTCGAAGTCCAAGCGGTACTACTAGTGAGACAGATGTCTCACCTGCAAAACATAAATAAAGCAAACTGAGTACAAAGGTACTCAGCAAGACTTACATCAGATCCTATCATACATGCATTTGTATCAAGAAGGTAATGTGCGGTTTAGTTGCAGCAAGCCAGCTTTGACTCAGTAGCTATCCTGTTCTACGACAACGAGAAACTTCTTTGAGGTGAGGCAGTGCACACGAGTCCACTAATCACCACATCAATACACTACTATGGATTCATCCTTGTCTCCTTACGAGAATGCCATCCATAGAACTCACACTTGTCTTGAGCATTTTAGAGTATCCACTTTAAGTTGTTATGTACCACGTAAGCATCCAAGAAGTCCATAACCGAGGACACGACTATTCGAATAGATCATGATAACCCTGCAGGGGCGTACTTATTCACACACGCTCTCACCACTTATCACCATATACACGTCATGTATCTCGACAACCTTCAAGCGGAAGCCTGGCGAGGGTGTCGGCCACGACCTGACTAACCACACAAGACTCTAGTCCAGGTTCATCGCCTATTCGGGTTCCATCTGCAAGGAGATCCGGCCGGGGTTTCACTCACGGCCCCAAACGATGTGTACAGGGTTGCCGAGCCCACCATCCGGGTGCCACTTGGTACACCGGGCCACATGTGCCTAGTCTGTCCCAAGTCCACCCTGTCGGGTGCCACTCGGTAGAAAAATAGCACTACCTACAAACACCAGAGACTATTTGCAACTCCTGGACAGAGATCAAGGCGGTTAATAAGTCGAGAGAGCTTGGAGCGCCCGGAGCCCAATGTGTGGTAGTAGCTAGTCATTGGACAACTTACACAGAACTCAGTTCTTAAGGACGGTCCCAATGAGACAACCCACCATGTACTCCTACATGGCCTCTCACCGCTACCTTTACCAAATCGTGTTCACACGCTTAACTCTCAGCACCGGATCATATCGTATCACTCCAATTCATTCCCGATGAATCAGACCTGACAAACTCTAAGCCATAGCAGGCAAAGCATGGTAGGAACACAACATGGCTCAAACAACTCCTACCCATCCTAGTGGGTTTTAACTATTTACTGTGGCAATGACAGGTTATGCAGAGGAATGGGTTCAACTACCGCAGCATAAAGTAGCGGTTGAATCGTTGTTGTCCTAATGCAATAAATGAGAGCGGGAGCCAGAGAGTAGGATTGTATCGGAATGAACAAGGGGGGTTGCTTGCCTGGTAGATCAACAGGGGGGCACTGCTCCTCAGACAAGTACACTCGAACACTCTCCAAACCAGGACCTATCGAGAAGGAACGGTGTCGAAAATCAAACACCAGCATATGCAACATTATGATGCATGAACATGGCATGAGTATGTGATGTTGTTTGAGTTAATGCATCTAGCATTTATTTGGTTGAAGTCCATTTGAACCAAGGGTTCAAATGCAAGTCCAAATTAAGCTCTTAGATATGCCATTTATATGTTTTCATATATACAACATGTATATGTTGGTTTGTCATGCATGAAAATGGTACAGATGGATAGATTGAATTTTTCTGATCATTTTTCATATATAAATTATTTCAAACTGAGCTACGGTTGAATTTCTATGAATTTTTGAATTTTTGGCTAATTTCTGGAATTTTCTAAATTAAGTTTAATCCAGAAAAAGACTTATTGTGTCAGCTTTAGGTCATGCTGACCTCAGCAGGTCAACAATGCCTAATCAGAATCAAACCTGACAGTTGGGACCCACACGTCAGTGTCTTGGGGCTGGTTTGTGTGGATGACATGTGGGACCGGTCAGCGCTGACTTGGTCAAAGTCAAAGTTGACATGTGGGGTCCGCAAGATTAGCACTAATCTAAACAGGGAATTAAACTAACCTAAACAGGCACAGGGGCCCACATGGCAGTGGTTCTGGGGGTGTTTAGCAGGGTCATTAGTGCTAACTAAACCGGGATTAGGCTGGCGGCTTGTCGCCGGCGAGGTCAGTGGCGGCGGAGCGCGTCGGGTTTCACCCTCCGTCGACCAAATGGACGGCGGAGGGGCCCGGCGTGGAGCTGATGCTCGTCCACGTCCAAAGGAGCAGGCAGCAATGGTTGGGGTGGTCCATAGCGTCGGCTGCAACGATGATGGCGGCGGCCGGAGTACGGGTTAGCACGGCAAGGCACTACGCTTGGCTAGCGAGCGAGCTAGGCATCTGGGCGGACTCTTGGGAGCACAGAGAGCACGAGGACATGCTCAAAAGTAAGCGGCGACAGCTGTGGCCACGACGGCGAGATGGTCGGCGGTGGTGAGCTTTCGGCTCCGGTGAAATGGTGGCTGCACGGCGCAAACGAGCTCGAGGAGAGGGGGTTCCGATGCGGAAGCTCACGGTGGTTGCAGAGGCGTCGACGTGGGCTCGGGGAAGGCTCGGAGCAGAAGGCACGGCGATGGCAATCTCGGCATCCTGAGGTTGAATATGACAGCGGTGAGGGCGTTGCAGTGCGTCCGGCGACGTGACCTTCGTCTTGGTGAGGCGGTGGTCGACGGCGGACCAGTGGGACACGGCAACGGGGCTCGGCGTGGCCAGTAGCTACGGCGACGGTGAGCGGCGGCGACGAGCTTCGCTCGGTGCTGCTCGGGGAAGGGGGACAGACGAGGGATAGGCACGGGAGAGAGGGGGAGAGTGACCAGGGGGTTGCGGGCGTCTCCGTGGCGCTCGAGTGAGGACGGGGGAGGCAGCAGGAGGTGGAAGCAGGAGTTGGCTTCGCCTCCTGTGCGTGCGCCACGCCGTCATCCTCCTGGCAAGGAAGGAGACGACTGGCGCCTGGCTCTGGTGGGCTGGGCCGTGCTGGGCCAGGTAAGTGGGCTGCCAGGTAAGGTCAAGTGAGCTTTTCTCCATTTTGTTTTTATTTTCTATTTTCTGACATTTGTTTTGACTTAGTAATAATACTAAACCATTTTATTTAATTCTGTCAAATTTTGCAGGGACCTAAGGGATTAATCCAAAGCCCCTCACCAAAATTCAGAATTTTTGGACAATATTATATATATATATATATAAATATTTCTCCAACGCAAATAGTTACTGGATTAATTCCATATGTCCAAAATAAATATTTATGAGCTCCTAAAAATATTGGTTTGATTTTTACCTCTGACCAATATTTTCAGAGAGTAACATGAACATTTTCTTGGACCTTTTTGGAGCAATTTTTATATGGGTCATTTCCAGAAATGATTTATGAGGGTTTCCCAAATCCCCATTTCAAATTTAAATGGAATTTAAACATGATGCACAATTGACTAGCTGGTCTAGGTCATACCAGAACTAGGAATGTGACATAGTAGGCCGGTAAGCATTGGGATTTTGGGGGATTTCACCGAGTCGGGAATGGGCTCACCGATGATTCATTGGCCCCACCGTTTGGCCAAAAGAACGCCCCCGCGCGCTGCGCAAGCTTGCGCTGTAAGACATCTGCGGCAGTGGGGTGACAAGACGTGCGAGAGGAGGACGAGAGGACACGTACACATACAGTTAATAAAAAAATTGTGATATAATTACCTACTATACCCCGTCCTGGTTTGTAAGTAGGATTTAACTAATAAAATATGAATGCATGTCGCCATGGATTACATTATTGGAGTCATATTTGAACATAGTTTCTAGCTATACAATTTTTGTAACATGCATTAACACTTTTTGGGTAAATTTAAGGTTATACACCAGCATGCGTTTGCCCGCAACACACACGGCTTATTCCATCACAAAAAGCTCTGATGGATCAACTGTCTGCCACGTACCACACACGGAACTCTAATATGATTCATGCTTGATGTCTCTGACATCGCTCGCACAGTTCGTCTTATTTGCCATGTATCACTGTGTCGTCCTCTGCTCGCGTCCCCCGGAAGCTCTGCTCGCCGTTAGGCGCCGCACTGCGCTGTGCTCACCGTTAGGCCCCGCGGCGCGCTCTGTCGCGTCCGTCAGCGTGATCTGCTCGCGTCCGTCGGTGCCCTTGGCTTGTTGATGTCTACTACACAACCTTCTTCTTGTAGACGTTGTTGGGCCTCCAAGTGCAGAGGTTTGTAGGACAGTAGCAAATTTCCCTCAAGTGGATGACCTAAGGTTTATCAATCCGTAGGAGGCGTAGGATGAAGATGGTCTCTCTCAAGAAACCCTGCAACCAAATAACAAAGAGTCTCTTGTGTCCCCAACACATCCAATACAATGGTAAATTGTATAGGTGCACTAGTTCGGCGAAGAGATGGTGACACAAGTGGTATCTGAAATTATAAAAACAGCAAGGTAACTAATGATAAAAGTGAGCGTAAACGGTATTGCAATTTGTTGAAACAAGGCCTAGGGTTCATACTTTCACTAGTGTAAGTTCCCTCAACGATACTAACATAATTGTATCACATAACTATCCCTCAACATGCAACAAAGAGTCACTCCAAAGTCATTAATAGCGGAGAACGAACGAAGAGATTATGGTAGGGTACGAAACCACCTCAAAGTTATTCTTTCCAATCAATCCGTTGGGCTATTCCTATAAGTGTCACAAACAGCCCTAGAGTTTGTACTAGAATAACACCTTAAGACACACATCAACCAAAACCCTAATGTCACCTAGATACTCCAATGTCACCTCAAGTATCCGTGGGTATGATTATATGATATGCACCACACAATCTCAGATTCATCTATTCAACCAACACAAAGGCCCTCAAAGAGTGCCCCAAAGTTCTACCGGAGAATCACGACGAAAGCGTGTGCCAACCCCTATGCATAGGTTCATGGGCGGAACCCGCAAGTTGATCACCAAAACATACATCAAGTGAATCACGTGGTATCCCATTGTCACCACAGATACGCACGACAAGACATACATCAAGTGTTCTCAAATCTTTAAAGACCCAATCTGATAAGATAACTTCAAAGGAGAAACTCAATTCATTACAAGAGAGTAGAGGGGGAAGAAACATCATAGGATCCAACTATAATAGCAAAGCTCGTGATACATCAAGATCATATCATCTCAAGAACACGAGAGAGAGAGAGATCAAACACATAGCTACTGGTACATACCCGCAGCCCCGAGGGAGAACTACTCCCTCCTCGTCATGGAGAGCACTGGGATGATGAAGATGGCCACCGGAGAAGGATTGCCCCCTCCGGCAGGGTGCCGGAACGGGTCTAGATTGGTTTTCGGTGGCTACAGAGGCTTCTGGCGGCGGAACTCCCGATCTATTGTGCTCTTCTGGAAGTTTTAGGATACGTAGGTATATATGGGTGCAGGAAGTATGTTGGTGGAGCTTCGGGGGCCCCACGAGGCAGGGGGCGCGCCCTAGGGGGGTGGGCGCGCCCCCCACCCTCGTGAGTACCTCCCTTGGCTCCTAACGTGGGGTCGAAGTCCATCTGGTAGCTTTCCTTCCAAAAATAACTTCTTCACTTGATTTCGTTCCATTTCGACTCCGTTTGATATTCCTTTTCTTCGAAACACTGAAATAGGCAAAAAACAGCAATTCTGGGCTGGGCCTCCGGTTAATAGGTTAGTCCAAAAAATAATATAAAAGTGGATAATAAAGCCCAATATTGCCCAAAACAGTAGATAACATAGCATGGAGCAATCAAAAATTATAGATACATTGGAGACGTATCAAGCATCCCCAAGCTTAATTCCTGCTCATCCTCAAGTAGGTAAATGATAAAAACATAATTTTTGATGCCGAGTGCTACTTGGCCAAATTTTAATGTAATTCTTCATAATTGTGGTATGAATATTCAGATCTGAAAGATTCAAGACAAAAGTTCATATTGACATAGAAATGATAATACTTCAAGCATACTAACTAAGCAATTATGTCTTCTCAAAATAACATGGCCAAAGAAAGTTCATCCCTACAAAATCATATAGTTTAGTCATGCTCCATTTTTGTCACACAAGAATGCTCTCATCATGCACAACCCCGATGACAAGCCAAGAAATTGTTTCATACTTTAGTAATCTCAAACTCATAAACTTTCACGCAATACATGAGCGCGAGCCATGGATATAGCACTATGGGTGGAATAGAATAATGAGGGGGGTTATGTGGAGAAGACAAAAAGTTGAAAGTCTCACATTAACGAGGCTAATCAATGGGCTATGGAGATGCCCACCAATTGAGATTAATGCAAGGAGTAGGGATTGCCATGCAACAGATGCACTAGAGCTATAAATATGAAAGCTCAACAAAAGAAACTAAGTGGGTGTGCATCCAACTTGCTTGCTCATGAAGACCTAGGGCACTTGAGGAGGCCCATTGTTGGAATATACAAGCCAAGTTCAATAATGAAAAATTCCCACTAGTATATGAAAGTGACAAAACAAGAGACTCTCTACTATGAAGATCATGGTGCTACTTTGAAGCACAAGTGTGGTAAAAGGATAGTAGCATTGTCCCTTCTCTCTTTTTCTCTCATTTTTTTGGGCCTTCTCTTTTTTATGGCCTTTCTCTTTTTTATATATTCCTCACTTGGGACAATGCTCTAATAATGATGATGATCACACTTTACAACTCAGTGATTACAACTCGGTACTAGAACAAAGATGACTCTATATGAATGCCTCCGGCGGTGTACCGGGATACACAATGAACCAAGAGTGACATGTATGAAAGAATTATGAACGGTGGCTTTGCCACAAATACTATGTCAACTACATGATCATGCTAAGCAATATGAAAATGATGAATGTGTCATGAAGAACGGAATGATAGAAAGTTGCATGGCAATATATCTCGGAATGGCTATGGAAATGCCATAATAGGTAGGTATGGTGGCTATTTTGAGGAAGACAATAAGGAGGTTTATGTCTGAAATAGCGTATCATATCATGGGGTTTGGATGCACCTGCGAAGTTTGCACCAACTATCAATGTGAGAAAGGGCAATGCACGGTACCGAAGAGGCTAGCAAGGATGGAAGGGTGAGAGTGCGTATAATCCATGGACTCAACATTAGTCATAAAGAACTCACATACTTATTGCAAAAATCTATGTGGGATGCCAACCGGGGCATACCCATGCTTATACGCTTGAGACTTATTGAAATATTATCTTGGGGTGCCTTGGGCATCCCCAACCTTGAGCTTTTGTGTCTCCTTAATTCCTCTCATATCGCGGTCTCCCTAAATCTCAAAAGCTTCATCGACACAAAACTCAACAAGGACTCGTGAGATAAGTTAGTATAAACCATTGCAAAAACCTTATCATACTCTACTGTAGAAAATCACTAAAATTATTATTCCACATTTCATACTAAATGCCTCTGCATATTTAATAGTCCTATCCTCAAATAGAATAATTAAAGAAGCAAACATATGCAAACAATGCAAACATAACAGCAATCTGCCTAAACAGGATAGTCTATAAAGTATGCTGCAACATCCATACTTACCTAGCTCCAAAAATTATGAAAGAAAATTCCCACTGTAGTAAATTTATCAGATCTTAATATGCAAAAGGTTTCAACATTTTATCACATTCTGACTTTTCTAGGGAATTATTGCAACAGCGGTAAACTTTCTGTTTTCAAACAGCAACATGTGGAGTTCTAAAATAGGCATAGTAAAGACTATCAATGCCAATTTTATTGAAATAAAAGATGCAAAGCATTGTTCTAAATAACAGCAAGCAAATCCTAACAAAATAAATTGACGCTCCAAGCAAAACACATATCATGTGGTGAATAAAAATATAGCTCCAAGTAAAGTTACCGATGAACGAAGACGAAAGAGGGGATGTCTTCCGGGGCATCCCCAAGCTTAGGCTTTTGGTTTTCCTTTAATATTACCTTGGGGTGCCTTGGGAATCCCCAAGCTTAGGCTCTTGCCACTCCTTATTCCATAGTCCATCGAATGCATACCCAAAACTTGAAAACTTCACAAAACAAAACTTAACAGAAAACTCGTAAGCTCCGTTAGCGAAAGAAAACAAAACACCACTTCAAGGTACTGTAATGAACTCATTCTTTATTTATATTGGTGTTAAACCTACTGTATTCGAACTTCTCTATGGTTTATAAACTATTTTACTAGACATAGATTCATCGAAATAAGCAAACAACACACGAAATACAGAATCTGTTAAAAACAGAACAGTCTGTAGTAATCTGGATCAAACGTATACTTCTGGAACTCATAAAATTCTCAAATAAATTTCTGGACCTGAGGAATTTATCTATTAAACATCTTAAAAAACAATTAACTAAATATCACTCTCCAAATAAAAATGGCATTAATTCTCATGAGCGCTAAAGTTTCTGTTTTTTACAGCATGATAAACAAGACTTTCCCAAAGTCTTCCCAGGTTCTACTTGGGACAAACACTAATAAAGTTGGGTTGCCTCCCAACAGCGCTAACGTTTAACGCCCCTAGCTAGGCATGATGATTTCAATGATGCTCACATAAAAGATAAGAATTGAAACATAAAGAGAGCATCGTGAAGAATATGACTAACACATTTAAGTCTAACATACTTCCTATGCATAGGGATTTTGTGAACAAACAACTTATGGGAGCAATAATCAACTTGCATAGGAAGGCAAAACAAGCATAACTTCAAAACTTTAAGCACATAGAGAGGAAACTTGATATTATTGCAATTCCTACAAGCATATATTCCTCCCTCATAATAATTTTCAGTAGCGTCATGAATGTATTCAACAATATAACCAGCACCTAAAGCATTATTTTCATGATCTACAAGCATAGAAAATTTACTACTCTCCACATAAGCAAAATTCTTCTCATGAATAATAGTGGGAGCAAACTCAACAAAATAACTATCATGCGATTGAAAATTAAGATCAAGATGACAAGTTTCATGGTTATCATTATTCTTTAAAGCATACGTGTCATCACAATAATCATCATAGATAGGAGGCATGCTTTCATCATAATAAATTTTCTCATCAAAACTTGGGGGACAAAAAATATCATCTTCATAAAACATAGCTTCCCCAAGCTTGTGGTTTTGCATATCATTAGCATCATGGATATTCAAAGAATTCATACTAACAACATTGCAATCATGCTCATCATTCAAATATTTAGTGTCAAACATTTTATAGATTTCTTCTTCTAGCACTTGAGCACAATTATCCTTTCCATCATACTCACGGAAGTTATTAAAAAGATGAAGCGTAGGAGGGAAACTTAATTCCATTTTTTATAGTTTTATTTTATAGACTAAACTAGTGATAAAACAAGAAACTAAAAGACTCAATTGCAAGATCTAAAGATATACCTTCAAGCACTCACCTCCCTGGCAACGGCGCCAGAAAAGAGCTTGATGTCTACTACACAACCTTCTTCTTGTAGACGTTGTTGGGCCTCCAAGTGCAGAGGTTTGTAGGACAGTAGCAAATTTACCTCAAGTGGATGACCTAAGGTTTATCAATCCGTAGGAGGCGTAGGATGAAGATGGTCTCTCTCAAGCAACACTGCAACCAAATAACAAAGATTCTCTTGTGTCCCCAACACACCCAATACAATGGTAAATTGTATAGGTGCACTAGTTCGGCGAAGAGATGGTGATACAAGTGGTATATGGATAGTAAATAAAGGTATTTGTAATCTGAAATTATAAAAACAGCAAGGTAACTAATGATAAAAGTGAGCGTATACGGTATTTCAATGTGTTGAAACAAGGCCTAGGGTTCATACTTTCACTAGTGTAAGTTCCCTCAATGATACTAACATACTTGGATCACATAACTATCCCTCAACATGCAACAAAGAGTCACTCCAAATTCACCAATAGAGGAGAATGAATGAAGAGATTATGGTAGGGTACGAAACCACCTCAAAGTTATTCTTTCCAATCAATCCGTCGGGCTATTCCTATAAGTGTCACAAACAGCCCTAGAGTTCGTACTAGAATAACACCTTAAGACACACATCAACCAACACCCTAATGTCACCTAGATACTCCAATGTCACCTCAAGTATCCGTGGGTATGATTATATGATATGCATCACACAATTCAGATTCATCTATTCAACCAACACAAAGGACCTCACGTTCGCAGCCAAGAGCATGTACACATGCTACGAGATGCATAGGCTGATCGTTGACATGAGGAAGTGCCTCGTTACCCAAATCGACGAGCCCAGATCGAGTCACAAGAATAGCAAGCGTCACAAGAAGTAGATGATGATTAGATGATCGTTTATGCTAGTTAATCATGCATGTAATATATAGTTTACTTTATTGGTGTCTGTGGAAAGTTCATGTGTGTAGTAGCCACCTATGTAATTATGCATGTAATAGTTTACTTTGGTGTGTGCAAGTGCCATGGTTGTAGTAGCCACCTATGTAAGCGGATGTTTAATTTGGTTATGCAAGCATGTCCTTATAAGTGTGTGTGTGTGTGTATGTGTGTATATATATATGTTGTTGTTCTATATGCAATCCCATCGCACAACACACATGTATTATTAGCAGCAACCGTATGTGTTCTTATCGGTCTTCAAACACATTTCTGATAACAGACCTGTTTGCCGCGTATCACACACATCTTGTTAAGTTGAACCATTTCTGTTCTCATGTCTCAACGCAAATAGTTCATTCGAGTGAACCACATGTCGTATATCGCACACACCTTTGATCTGGCTGACCGTTTCTTTTGTGTTGCTTAATCACAAACAGTTCATCCGAGTGAACCGTATGATGTGTATCGCACACGCCTCCATATGGCTGCCCATTTCTTTTGTTACTCCTCATCGCAGGCAGTTCATTGAACTGAACCGTATGCCGTTCATCGCACATGCAAGTAAAACCTGAACCGTGTTTGATGCATCCATCATAGTAAACGTTTTACGCATTTCTGACGGTTTTCATACATCACCGTTTGCGATTATGGCATCACACACAGTTTCTTGAAGGGTCTCTGATCGTAGTGTCATGTTAGCAGCATCCTGCAATAGTGACTAAGTTCATGATAAATTAAGTTCAATTACTCCTATTACTTAAGAACTCCCACTTAGATAGACATCTCTCGAGTCATCTAAATGATTACGTGATCCATATCAACTAAACCATGTCCGATCATCACGTGAGATGGAGTAGTTATCAATGGTGAACATCTCTATGTTGATCATATCTACTATATGATTCACGTTCGAACTTTCGGTCTCAATGTTCTAAGGCCATGTCTGTACATGCAAGGCTTGTCAAGTTTAAGCCAAGTATTCTGCATGTGCAAAACTGTCTAGCACCCGTTGTATGTGAACGTAGAGCTTATCACCCCCGATCATCACGTGGTGTCTCGGCATGATGAACTATCGCAACGGTGCATACTTAGGGAGAACACTTATACATTGAAATTTAGTGAGGGGTCATCTTATAATGCTACTGCCGTACTAAGCAAAATAAGATGCATAAAACATAAACATCACATGCAATCAAAATATGTGGCATGATATGGCCATCATCATCTTGTGCCTTTGATCTCCATCTCCAATGCACCGTCATGATCTCCATCGTCACTGGCTTGACACCCTGATCTCCATCGTAGCGTCGTTGTCGTCTCGCCAACTATTGCTTCTACAACTATCACTAACGCATAGTGATAAAGTAAAGCAATTACATGGCGATTGCATTTCATACAATAAAGCGACAACCATAAGGCTCCTACCAGTTGGCGATAACTTTTACAAAACATGATCATCTCATACAATAACATATATCACATCATGTCTTGACCATATCACATCACAACATGCCCCGCAAAAACAAGTTAGACGTCCTCTACTTTGTTGTTTCAAGTTTTACGTGGCTGCTACGGGCTTCTAGTAAGAACCGTTCTTACCTACGCATCAAAACCACAACGATTTTTAGTCAACTATGATGTTTTAACCTTCAACAAGGACCGGCCGTAGTTATACTCGATTCAACTAAAGTTGGAGAAATAGACACCCGCCAGCCACCTTTATGCAAAACAAGTTGCATGTCTGTTAGTGGAACTGGTCTCATGAACATGGTCATGTAAGGTTTGTCCGGGCCGCTTCATCCAACAATACCGCCAAATCAAAATAAGACACTGGTGGTAAGAAGTATGACTATGATCGCCCACAACTCTTTGTTTTCTACTCGTGCATATCATCTACGCATAGGACTGGCTCGGATGCAACTGTTGGGGAATATAGCATGCAATTTCAAAAAAATTCCTACGATCACGCAAGATCTATCTAGGAGATGCATAGCAACGAGAGGGGGCGAGTGTGTCCACGTACCCTCGTAGACCGAAAGCGGAAGCGTTAGTTTAATGTGGTTGTTGTAGTCTAATGTCTCCACGATCCAACCGATCAAGTACCAAACGTACGGCACCTCCGAGTTCAGCACACGTTCAGCTCAATGACGTCCCTCGAACTCTTGATTCAGCAAACTGTCGAAGGAGAGTTTCGTCAGCACAACAACGTGGTGAGGGTCATGGGATGTCATCCGCGCAGGGCTTCCCCTAAGCACTGCGACGCTATGACCAGAGGAGTAAACTGTGGAGGGGGGCACCGCACACGGCTAGGAGAATAATTGATGTCCTATGTGGTGCCCCCTACCCCCGTATATAAAGGAGGAGGCACTACAAAAAAATACACTTCCGTGATGATATGTGTTTGTCATAGTAGGTCGCTTTTTTTGTCATGCATGTACATCCATGACAAATTTATGACAGAATCAAGATAGTCATACATGTGATGTCGTAGAAGTGTTCCATGACATTACCAAAATTATCATCACGGAAGTGTCCACTTCCATGACGATAAATCGCGCGTCACAGAAGTGCTTTCGTCAAGGGTGACCGACACGTGGCATCCACCGTAACGGAACGCCGTTAAGCTATCGGGTCTGGTTTTGGATCCAATAACCCGTTAACAACCCCGACCAATGGGGATTTTCCACATGTGCTCACACTGTGGGGACCACTCAAACTTTTTATCTTTCTTGAGAAGTTCCGTGAGAGGTTTGGCCACTTTGGAGAAGTTGTCAATGAAGCAGCGACAATAACTGGCTAGGCCAAGGAAACTCCTAACTTGCTTAACCGTTTCAGGCGGAGTCCAATCAAGAACGGCTTGAACTCTCTCAGGATTGACAACAATGCCCTTACCAGAGATCACGTGGCCTAGGTAGGTCACTTCTGGCAACCAAAATTCGCACTTGGAGAACTTGGCATAAAGGCGGTGCTCTCTTAGTTTTTCTAGCACAAGTCTAAGATGTTCGGCATGCTCTTCCTCGTTCTTCGAGTAAATAAGAATATCATCGAGGTAAACCACGACGAACTTATCTAAGTACTCCATGAAGATCGAGTTCATCAAGCGAGAGAATGTAGCTGGAGCATTGGTTAGACCAAAGGACATGACGGTATACTCGTACTAACCATAATGAGTGACAAAAGCCGTCTTAGGAATGTTCCCATTTCTAATCTTGATTTGGTGATAGCCTAACCTCAAATCCATCTTGAAAAAGACTGAGGATCTAGCGAGCTGATCATACAGATCGTTGAACCTGGGAAGCGGATACTTGTTCTTTATCGTGACCAAATTAACGGGACGATAATCTACAACCATCCGATCCGTACCATCCTTCTTCTTGACGAAGAGGACGGGGCAAGCCCAGGGAGAAGAACTAGGACGGATGAAACCCTTTTGCAAGGACTCATCGAGTTGTTTCTTAAGCTCAACTAGTTCTAAGGGTGCCATCTTGTAAGGTCTCCTAGAGATTGGAGCGGTTCCTGGGATAAGATCTATGACAAACTCTACATCTTTGTCAGGTGGAATACCTCGCAGTTCCTGTGGAAAGACATCCGGAAAGTCACGGACTACCGGAATATCTTCAAGGTCTGGAAGAGGGTTGGCATTAAGAGAATAGAGCTGACGCTTTGCAACTCTAGTGGAGACGGTGACTATCTTGCCAAATGGGTGTGTAAGCTGAACAAACCTTGTGTAACAATCAGTCTTGGCATGATGAGCTTTCATCCAGTCCATACCCAAGATGATGTTAATATCTGTAGACTTGAGAGCTATAAGTGATGCAAGGAATACAAGTCTGTCAACAAGGATTTCATTACCATGGCTTATTTTGGTAGTTTGCCATCTAGACCCTGGAGTTTGGATTTCAAGTGGAGTTGGCATATCACAAAATGACATGTTGTGCAAACGAGCATAGACTTCAGAAATGAAGGAGTGAGATGCTCCGGTATCAAACAGAACCGAAGCTGGATGACAGTTGACAAGGAGTGTACCAAGAACGACATCCGGATCATCATGAGCGTCTTTACCTGAGACGTGATGCACACATCCATGTTCAGTGGGAGCTGACTTGACACTGATCACCTTGCATGATGGCTTACCACGGCCAACATACTTCTCAGGCTGGGGTGGAGCATAATTGGTTTGAGAGCAGTCACGTGCATAGTGTCCTGGCTCTCCGCATGTGAAGCAAGTCCCTGAAGTAGGATGTGGACCCGCATTGACAAGAGGTCTACCAATAGGTCTGGGTGGAGCATGTAACTGAACTAGGTGAGGCGCCACATAAGATGGCCTCGGTGTATAACCGGGTGGAAGAGTGGAGTTCGGAACCCAAATCCGGCGCTTCTGCGAAGTAGAACCGGAAGAAGAACCCAAACCATGGGTGTGCTTACGAGACTCCTCGTAAGTGAGTTGAGCTGTCTCTGCATTAATGGCCTTGTTCACAAGAGCCTAGAATGTATTGCAATGATGCAAGTGGAGATCACGACGCAACTTGGGGTTGAGACCCTTCCGGAACCTAGCCTGCTTCTTGGCGTCCGTGGACACCTCTTCTGTAGCATAGCGGGCAAGGTTCTCAAACTCTCTCCTGTAAGCATCAACAGCCATCTTACTCTGGGTGAAACTACAGAACTCTTCTCTCTTGCGGTCAATGAGAGCCTGAGGAATGTGATGCTCGCGAAAAGACTCGGTGAAATCTCTCCAGGTGGGTATCTGGCCAGCTGGAAGCATAGCCTCATAGTTCTGCCACCAAATACTAGCACGACCAGATGATAAGCAGCGTAGGTGACCTTGTCACTTTCAGCTACGTTCGCATAACGCAGCTTGTCTGTGATACTACGTAGCCAGTCATCTGCATCAAGTGGTTCAATGGAATGATGGAAGGTAGGTGGTTTCAGACCAATGAAATCATAGATGGACGCTGACTCTTTATGCAGATGGGAGGTGTTCTCCTCAATACGTGCTAACAAGCGGTTAGACTCTCGCTTGTTCTTCTCCATCTCTAACATGAACTCTACCAACGAAGGATGGTCGGGAGGATCCTCATCCCTACCACCTCCGTGGTTCCGGCTGTGAACAACAGAACTTCGGTTAACTGACGACATCCCGAAGAACCAACCAAGGAAACAAAGGATGGATTCAGCATCATCATAAGGATGTAGAATATAGTATGAGGAAAAATACTATCTCTTGAACTCCTAAGACAATTCCGGCAGCATAACGGTAGTAAAATGCTCAAAATGAGACATTCTGCAAAAGACGGGGTAGCACCATACTCAACATCATCACTCAAGGTTCTGAGATATTACTAAACATGCTACACTGGAGGTACTCAAACTGGGATATGACTCTGATCAACCAATCCTATGGGACTACGGAGTAGTAACATGTGATCCTAATAGACGGAAGAGAAAGCCTAGTTCCTTAACCCCGTAGGAAAGATAGGATGACTCAGATCAGAAGGCATGAGCTATAAGGAGTAAAAAGAGCCTTACATTCCCTTCCACAATCAATTCCCCTATATAGCTAAAGAATTTCTAGACTCAACTTCAAGCAGGTTGGCTTGGTAATCCTACAGGCAGTCAGGCTCTGATACCAAAGATGTTGGGACCCCGATTCCAAGTCACATCGATCTAGCCGGTAACACCTCATATCACTTTGCGGCCTCACGCACGGTATTCCCACGGGTGTCGCCTTACCCTGGCCTGGGACCGTTTGCGCCTTTTGGCTCACGTATATGATTGTGTCGCTAGCATCCATATGACAGAGAACCCGGGCCGACATGGCTAGTCGTGAACCCAAAGCGGCACTAACCTATGGGGACAGGCATACATGATTCACATCGAGCATGTCGGTCAACAGCGTGTGAATCCGGGCTGTAGCACTGGGCTAACAGGACTCCGGGGAACCCGGGCTGTAGCAGGCTAGGCAGGACTTCGGATGTCACCGCGTGACATTTCCCCGAAGGGACAGACACAGGAACGAAGTGAAACACATGCCGGCCAGTCAAGTGTCCTGAGTAGTAGTGCTGGGCTAGCAGGACTCCGGTGAACCGGGCTGTAGCGGACTACTATGGCTCAAGGAAGCACTAGACTACATTTCCCCATAAGAGAGGCTGCCAAGGATAAACAACTAGATTGTCGGATCCCACACATAGCAATGCACGTCACACGTACGCATAACATGCAAGTATGTGCTATATAACATGGCATCACATAATAACGCCACATAGCACTAAATACAAACAGGGGTCACATGACCCATCATTTAGAGCATACAAGCAATGGAAGCATTACATGTCTGAGTATAGACAACTACAAAAGAAAAAGGCTGAGAAGCCTGACTATCTACAAGACCCTCCCAAGGGTACAAGATCGTAGCTGAGGTAACAAGCTACTCGTCGAAGTCCAAGCGGTACTACTAGTGAGATAGATGTCTCACCTGCAAAACATAAATAAAGCAAACGTGAGTACAAAGGTACTCAGCAAGACTTACATCAGATCCTATCATACATGCATTTGTATCAAGAAGGTAATGTGGGGTTTAGTTGCAGCAAGCCAGCTTTGACTCAGTGGCTATCCTATTCTACGACAACGAGAAACTTCTTTGAGGTGAGGCAGCGCACACGAGTCCACTAATGACCACATCAATACACTACTATGGATTCATCCTTGTCTCCTTACGAGAAGGCCATCCATAGCATTCACACTTGTCTTGAGCATTTTAGAGTATCCACTTTAAGTTGTCTATGTACCACGTAAGCTTCCAAGAAGTCCATAACCGAGGACACGGCTATTCGAATAGATCATGATAACCCTGCAGGGGTGTACTTCTTCACACACGCTCTCACCACTTATCACCATATACACATCATGTATCTTGGCGAGGGTGTCGGCCACGACCTGACTAACCACACAAGACTCTAGTCCAGGTTCATCGCCTATTCGGGTTCCATCCGCAAGGAGATCCGGCCGGGGTTTCACTCACGGCCCCAAACTATGTGTACAGGGTTGCCGAGCCCACCATCCGGGTGCCACTCGGTACACCGGGCCACGTGTGCCTAGTCTGTCCCAAGTCCACCCCGCCGGGTGCCACTCGGTAGAAAAATAGCACTACCTACAAACACCAGAGACTATTTGCAACTCCTGGACAGAGATCAAGGCGGTTAATAAGTTGAGAGAGCTTGGAGCGCCCGGAGCCCAATGTGTGGTAGTAGCTAGTCATTGGACAACTTACACAGAACTCAGTTCTTAAGGACGGTCCCAATGAGACAACCCACCATGTACTCCTACATGGCCTCTTATCGCTACCTTTACCAAATCGTGTTCACACGCTTAACTCTCAGCACCGGATCATATCGTATCACTCCAATTCATTCCCGATGAATCAGACCTGACAAACTCTAAGCCATAGCAGGCAAAGCATGGTAGGAACACAACATGGCTCAAACAACTCCTACCCATGCTAGTGGGTTTTAACTATTTACTGTGGCAATGACAGGTCATGCAGAGGAATCGGTTCAACTACCGCAACATAAAGTAGCGGTTGAATCATTGTTGTCCTAATGCAATAAATGAGAGCAAGAGTGAGAGAGTAGGATTGTATCAGAATGAACAAGGGGGGTTGCTTGCCTGGTAGATCAACAGGGGGGCACTGCTCCTCAGACAGGTACTCTCGAACACTCTCTGGAGCAGGACCTATCAAGAAGGAATGGTGTCGAAAATCAAACACAAGCATATGCAACATTATGATGCATGAACATGGCATGACTATGTGATGTTGTTTGAGTTAATGCATCTAGCATTTATTTGGTTGAAGTCCATTTGAACCAAGGGTTCAAATGCAAGTCCAAATTAAGCTCTTAAATATGCCATTTATATGTTTTCATATATACAACATGTAAAGGTTGGTTGTCATGCATGAAAATGGTACAGATGGATAGATTGAATTTTTCTAATCATTTTTCATATATAAATTATTTCAATCTGAGCTACGGTTGAATTTCTATGAATTTTGAAGTTTTGGCTAATTTCTGGAATTTTTTGAATTAAGTTTAATCCAGAAAAAGACTTATTGCGTCAGCATTAGGTCACGCTGACCTCAGCAGGTCAACAATGCCTAATCAGAGTCAAACCTGACAGTTGGGACCCACATGTCAGTGTCTTGGGGCTAGTTTGTGTGGATGACATGTGGGACCAGTCAGCGCTGACTTGGTCAAAGTCAAAGTTGACACGTGGGGTCCGCAAGATTAGCACTAATCTAAACAGGGAATTAAACTAACCTAAACAGGCACAGGGGCCCACATGGCAGTGGTTCTGGGGGTGTTTAGCAGGGTCATTAGTGCTAACTAAACCGGGATTAGGCCGGCGGCTCATCGCTGGCGAGGTCAGTGGTGGTGGAGCGCGTCGGGTTTCGCCCTCCGTCGACCAAATGGACGACGGAGGGACCCGGCGTGGAGCTGATGCTCGTCCGCGTCCAAAGGAGCAGGCATGAGCGGTTGGGGTGGTCCACAGCGTCGGCTGCAACGACGACGGCGGCGGCCAGAGTACGGGTTAGCACGGCGAGGCACTACGCTTGGCTAGCGAGCGAGCTAGGCATCTGGGCGGACTCCTGGGAGCACAGGGAGCACGAGGACATGCTCAAAAGCGAGCGGCGATAGTTCTGGCCACGACGGCGAGATGGTCGGCGGCGGTGAGCTTTCGGCTCCGGTGAAACGGTGGCTGCACAGCGCAAACGAGCTCGAGGAGAGGGGGTTCCGATGCGGAAGCTCACGGTGGTTGCAGAGGTGTCGACGTTGGCTCGGGGAAGGCTCGGAGCAGAAGGCATGGCGGTGGCGATCTCGGCATCCTGAGGTTGAAGACGACAGCGGTGAGGGCGTTGCAGTGCGTCCGGCGACGTGACCTTCGTCTTGGTGAGGCGGTGGTCGACGACGGACCAGTGGGACACGGTAACAGGGCTCGGCGTGGCCAGTAGCTATGGCGACGGTGAGTGGCGGCGACGAGCTTCGCTTGGTGGTGCTCGGGGAAGGGGGACAGACGAGGGATAGGCACGGGAGAGAGGGGTAGAGTGACCAGGGGGTTGCGGGCGTCTCCGTGGCGCTCGAGTGAGGACGGGGGAGGCAGTAGGAGGTGGAAGCAGGAGGTGGCTTCGCCTCCTGTGCGTGCGCCACGCCGTCGTCCTCTTGGCAAGGAAGGAGACGACTGGCGCCTAGCTCTGGTGGGCTGGGCCATGCTGGGCCAGGTAAGTGGGCTGCCAGGAAAGATCAGGTGAGCTTTTCTCCATTTTGTTTTTATTTTCTATTTTCTGACATTTGTTTTGACTTAGTAATAATACTAAACCATTTTATTTAATTCTCTCAAATTTTGCAGGGACCTAAGGGATTAATCCAAAGCCCCTCACCAAAATTCAGAATTTTTGGACAATATTATATATATATATATATATATATATAAATATTTATCCAAAGCAAATAATTACTGGATTAATTCCATATGTCCAAAATAAATATTTATGAGCTCCTAAAAATATTGGTTTGATTTTTACCTCTGACCAATATTTTCAGATAGTAACATGAACATTATCTTGGACCTTTTTGGAGCAATTTTTATCTGGGTCATTTCCAGAAATGATTTATGAGGGTTTCCCAAATCCCCATTTCAAATTTAAATGGAATTTAAACATGATGCACAATTGACTAGCTGGTCTAGGTCATACCAGAACTAGGAATGTGACATAGTAGGCCGGTAAGCATTGGGATTTTGGGGGATTTCACCGAGTCGGGAATGGGCTCACCGATGATTCATTGGCCCCACCGTTTGGCCAAAAGAACGCCCCCGCGCGCTGCGCAAGCTTGCGCTGTAAGCCATCTGCGGCAGTGGGGTGACAAGACGTGCGAGAGGAGGACAAGAGGACACGTACACATACAGTTAATAAAAAAATTGTGATATAATTACCTACTATACCCCGTCCTGGTTTGTAAGTAGGATTTAACTAATAAAATATGAATGCATGTCGCCATGGATTACATTATTGGAGTCATATTTGAACATAGTTTCTAGCTATACAATTTTTGTAACATGCATTAACACTTTTTGGGTAAATTTAAGGTTATACACCAGCATGCGTTTGCCCGCAACACACACGGCTTATTCCATCACAAACAGCTCTGATGGATCAACTGTCTGCCACGTACCACACACGGAACTCTAATATGATTCATGCTTGATGTCTCTGACATCGCTCGCACAGTTCGTCTTATTTGCCATGTATCACTGTGTCGTCCTCTGCTCGCGTCCCCCGGAAGCTCTGCTCGCCGTTAGGCGCCGCAGTGCGCTGTGCTCACCGTTAGGCCCCGCGGCGCGCTCTGTCGCGTCCGTCAGCGTGATCTGCTCGCGTCCGTCGGTGCCCTTGGCTTGTTGATGTCTACTACAGAACCTTCTTCTTGTAGACGTTGTTGGGCCTCCAAGTGCAGAGGTTTGTAGGACAGTAGCAAATTTCCCTCAAGTGGATGACCTAAGGTTTATCAATCCGTAGGAGGCGTAGGATGAAGATGGTCTCTCTCAAGAAACCCTGCAACCAAATAACAAAGAGTCTCTTGTGTCCCCAACACATCCAATACAATGGTAAATTGTATAGGTGCACTAGTTCGGTGAAGAGATGGTGACACAAGTGGTATCTGAAATTATAAAAACAGCAAGGTAACTAATGATAAAAGTGAGCGTAAACGGTATTGCAATGTGTTGAAACAAGGCCTAGGGTTCATACTTTCACTAGTGTAAGTTCCCCCAACGATACTAACATAATTGGATCACATAACTATCCCTCAACATGCAACAAAGAGTCACTCCAAAGTCACTAATAGCGGAGAACGAACAAAGAGATTATGGTAGGGTACGAAACCACCTCAAAGTTATTCTTTCCAATCAATCCATTGGGCTATTCCTATAAATGTCACAAACAACCCTAGAGTTCGTACTAGAATAACACCTTAAGACACACATCAACCAAAACCCTAATGTCACCTAGATACTCCAATGTCACCTCAAGTATCCGTGGGTATGATTATATGATATGCACCACACAATCTCAGATTCATCTATTCAACCAACACAAAGGCCCTCAAAGAGTGCCCCAAAGTTCTACCGGAGAATCACGACGAAAGCGTGTGCCAACCCCTCTGCATAGGTTCATGGGCGGAACCCGCAAGTTGATCACCAAAACATACATCAAGTGAATCACGTGGTATCCCATTGTCACCACAGATACGCACGAGAAGACATACATCAAGTGTTCTCAAATCATTAAAGACTCAATCTGATAAGATAACTTCAAAGGAGAAACTCAATTCATTACAAGAGAGTAGATGGGGAAGAAACATCATAGGATCCAACTATAATAGCAAAGCTCGCGATACATCAAGATCGTATCATCTCAAGAACACGAGAGAGAGAGAGAGAGATCAAACACATAGCTACTGGTACATACCCGCAGCCCCGAGGGAGAACTACTCCCTCCTCGTCATGGAGAGCACTGGGATGATGAAGATGGCCACCGGAGAAGGACTGCCCCCTCCGGCAGGGTGCCGGAACGGGTCTAGATTGGTTTTCGGTGGCTACAGAGGCTTCTAGCGGCGGAACTCCCGATCTATTGGGCTCTTCTGGAAGTTTTAGGATACGTAGGTATATATGGGTGCAGGAAGTATGTCGGTGGAGCTTCGAGGACCCCACGAGGCAGGGGGCGCGCCCTAGGGGGGTGGGGGCGCCCCCCACCCTCGTGAGCACCTCCCTTGGCTCCTGACGTGGGGTCGAAGTCCATCCGGTAGCTTTCCTTCCAAAAATAACTTCTCCAGTTGATTTCGTTCTGTTTCGACTCCGTTTGATATTCCTTTTCTTCGAAACACTGAAATAGGCAAAAAAAACAACAATTCTGGGCTGGGCCTCCCGTTAATAGGTTAGTCCAAAAAATAATATAAAAGTGGATAATAAAGCCCAATATTTCCCAAAACAATAGATAACATAGCATCGAGCAATAAAAATTATAGATACGTTGGAGACGTATCACTTGTGGACAACTTTTCCTTAAGGCGACCACGCAGCACTCTGCTCGCGTCCATTAGTGTGCACTCTGCCAGCCGTTGGGCATGCGCACGATCACGTCAGGGGCCCATATGCATGTGGTTGCGCCGCGCGCATTGCCACGCTATGCAGTTACGTGCAGCACGATGGAGTTACGCGCTGCAAATTAGAACTGCCATCAGGGCCTGCCGATATTCCTGGTCATCCGGCTTCCCCTTTTAATTCCCGCGGCCATTATAACCTTAGTATCTTCAACCTTTCGATCGCGCCCCACAACACAACAAGCACGCCCACGATGACACATAGAGAGGGGATGTCCGGCAGCGCTCCAATGGAGTTCGGTGAGTATAGAGTGGAGATTCACGCGAGGGAGACGGATCTCTCGGTGGTGTACACCATCGACCTGGTCATGGTGGACAACTACATCAACAACGTTGAGCAGTTGCTTGCTGGACACAAGTACAAGTTGGTCGGCATCGACCTCCAGTACACCGCCGGTCATCCCGGCATAGATCAGAAGGTTGTCATCGCCCAGTTGTGCGTGCGCCATCATGTCCTCATCTACCACTAATACATGGCCACAGAGCCTTGCGGCCGTTTCAACAGGTTTGTCAACAGCACTGACTACAAGTTCGCCACGGTGGATACCAAAGACGATGTAAAAGCGCTCAGTGCTATGGGCTTGGCCTGCAAGAATCTTGTCGAAATCCGTGACCACTATAGGGTCTAGGGTAGCACGAAGCAGGACTCCCTGGTCAAACTCGCCTCAGCCATCATCGACCCCTACTACGAAAAGATGAAGCAGGATGCCCAGAGAACAAGTCTCATATCCTGGCACAAGGCCTGGATGCGGCAACTGGATGAACCTCACCTCAAGTTCATAGCCAAGAGCGTGTACACATGCTACGAGATGCATAGACGGATCGTTGACATGAGGAAGTGCCTTGTTACCCAAATCGATGAGCCCAGATCGAGCCACAAGAATAGCAAGCGTCACAAGAAGTAGATGATGATTAGATGATCGTTTATGCTAGTTAATCATGCATGTAATATATAGTTTACTTTATTGGTGTGTGTGGAAAGTTCATGTGTGTAGTAGCCACCTATGTAACTATGCATGTAATAGTTTACTTTCGTGTGTGCAAATTCCATGGTTGTAGTAGCCACCTATGTAAGCGGATGTTTAATTTGGTTATGCAAGCATGTCCTTATAAGTGTGTGTGTGTGTGTGTATGTGTGTATATATATATGTTGTTGCTCTATATGCAATCCCATCGCACAACACACACGTCTTATTAGCAGCAACCATATGTGTTCTTATCGGTCTTCAAACACATTTCTGATAACAGACCTGTTTGCCGCGTATCACACACATCTTGTTAAGTTGAACCATTTCTGTTCTCATGTCTCAACGCAAACAGTTCATTCGAGTGAACCGCATGTCGTTTATTGCACACACCTTTGATCTGGCTAACCGTTTCTTTTGTGTTGCTTAATCACAAACAGTTCATCCGAGTGAACCGTATGATGTGTATCGCACACGCCTCCATATGGCTGCCCATTTCTTTTGTTACTCCTCATCGCAAACAGTTCATTGAACTGAACTGTATGCCGTTCGTCGCACATGCAAGTAAAACCTGAACCGTGTTTGATGCATCCATCATAGTAAACATTTTACGCATTTCTGACGGTTTTCATACATCACCGTTTGCGATTATGGCATCACACACAGTTTCTCGAAGGGTCTCTGATCGTAGTGTCGCGTTAGCAGCATCCTGCAGTAGTGACTAAGTTCATGATAAATTAAGTTCAATTACTCATATTACTTAAGAACTCCCACTTAGATAGACATCCCTCGAGTCATCTAAATGATTACGTGATCCATATCAACTAAACCATGTCCGATCATCATGTGAGATGGAGTAGTTTTCAATGGTGAACATCTCTATGTTGATCATATCTACTATATGATTCACTTTCGAACTTTTGGTCTCAATGTTCTAAGGCCATGTCTGTACATGCAAGGCTTGTCAAGTTTAAGCCGAGTAGTCTGCACGTGCAAAACTGTCTAGCACCCGTTGTATGTGAACGTACAGCTTATCACCCCCGATCATCACGTGGTGTCTCGACACGACGAACTATCGTAACGGTGCATACTTAGGGAGAACACTTATACATTTAAATTTAGTGAGGGGTCATCTTATAATGCTACCGCCGTACTAAGCAAAATAAGATGCATAAGACATAAACATCACATGCAATCAAAATATGTGGCATGATATGGCCATCATCATGTTGCGCCTTTGATCTCCATCTCTAATGCACCGTCATGATCTCCATCGTCACTGGCTTGACACCTTGATCTCCATCGTAGCGTCGTTGTTGTCTCGCCAACTATTGCTTCTACAACTATCACTAACGCATAGTGATAAAGTAAAGCAATTACATGGCGATTGCATTTCATACAATAAAGCGACATCCATAAGGCTCCTACCAGTTGCCGATAACTTTTACAAAACATGATCATCTCATACAATAACGTATATCACATCATGTCTTGACCATATCACATCAGAACATGCCCTGCAAAAACAAGTTAGACGTCCTCTACTTTGTTGTTTCAAGTTTTACGTGGCTGCTACGGGCTTCTAGTAAGAACCGTTCTTACCTACGCATCAAAACCACAACGATTTTTCGTCAAGTGTGATGTTTTAACCTTCAACAAGGACCAGCCGTAGTTATATTCGATTCAACTAAAGTTGGAGAAATAGACACCCGCCAGCCACCTTTATGCAAAACAAGTTGCATGTCTGTCAGTGGAACTGGTCTCATGAACGTGGTCATGTAAGGTTGGTCCGGGCCGCTTCATCCAACAATACCGCCAAATCAAAATAAGACGCTGGTGGTAAGCAGTATGACTATGATCGCCCACAACTCTTTGTTTTCTACTCGTGCATATCATCTACGCATAGGCCTTGGTCGGATGCAACTGTTGGGGAACATAGCATGCAATTTCAAAAAAATTCCTACGATCACGCAAGATCTGTCTAGGAGATGCATAGCAATGAGAGGGGGCGAGTGTGTCCACGTACCCTCGTAGACCGAAAGCGGAAGCGTTAGTTTAATGTGGTTGTTGTAGTCTAATGTCTCCGCGATCCAACCGATCAAGTACCGAACGTACGACACCTCCGAGTTCAACACACGTTCAGCTCGATGACGTCCCTCGAACTCTTGATTCAGCAAACTGTCGAGGGAGAGTTTCGTCAGCACAACAACGTGGTGAAGGTAATGGGATGTCATCCGCGCAGGGCTTCGCCTAAGCACTGCGATGCTATGACCGGAGGAGTAAACTGTGGAGGGGGCACCGCACACGGCTAAGAGAACAATTGATGTCCTATGTGGCGCCCCCTGCCCCCGTATATAAAGGAGGAGGCACTACAAAAAAAATACACTTCCGTGATGATACGTGTTTGTCACAGTAGGTCACTTTTTTTGCCATGCATGTACATCCATGACAAATTTATGGCAGAATCAAGATAGTCATACATGTGATGTCGTAGAAGTGTTCCATGACATTACCAAAATTATCATCACGGAAGTGTCCACTTCCATGACGATAAATCGCGCGTCACAGAAGTGCTTTCGTCAAGGGTGACCGACACGTGGCGTCCACCGTGACGGAACGCCGTTAAGCTATTGGGTCTAGTTTTGGATCCGATAACCCGTTAACAACCCCGGCCAATGGGGATTTTCCACGTGTAAAATCATCATTGGCTAGAGGAAACACGTGTCGGCTCATCGTCGGGACAGATGTCATCCACTCACTAGACAGAAGGCGCCTATGATATGTCGACACGTGGCACGGCCCAACTAAAGGCCCACAAGATTTCGCGGACCATAATGCGCCAGCCCAGCTAAAGGCCCACAAGATTTTGTGGACCATAATGGGCTGGCCCAACTAAAGGCCCACAAGATTTTGCGGGCCATAATGGGCCGGCCTAGGTAAAGGCCCACAAGATTTTTGTGTGCCATAATAGGCTGGCCCAGGTAAAGGCCCACAAAATTCTTGCGGATCATAATGGGCCGGCCCAGCTAAAGGCCCACAAGATTTCGCCGACATTAATGGGTCGGCCCAGCTATAGGCCCACAAGATTTTGAGGACCCTAGTAGGCCGGCCTGTTAACTGGCTGCCATGTTTTGGGCCAAATGTCGGCCCATATTTGATCCGGTCTATTAATGGCCTGCCACGCTCCGGGCCTAATAGTGGCCCATATGAGATCTGGCCCGTTAAAAGCCTACCACGTTCTGGGCCAAATTACGGCCCATATCAGATTCGAACCGTCAAATGGACACTATGCTTTTGGGCCCACTTGCTAAAGGCCCACTTAGTAATTCGGCCTAATATTAGTTTTGGCCTGTTAAGGGCCCGTTTAACATTTCGGCCCTATGTTAAATTCAGCCTGTTAATAGCCCGTCATATAGTTGGGCCTAACTACGGCCCAGTTTGCATCCGGCCTGCTCGCCTATTAAAAGCCCGTGATTTGATTCGCACAATCATGGGTCGGGGTTCATTTCGGGCTGCTGCCGGCCCATGAGATGATCGGCACGTTTCAGGCCCAACCTACATTGTGATTGCATGACGGCCCGATTATGTACCGTAATTTTACGATTTGGCCGATTTACTGCGAAGATAGGATATATATATAGTAAAATAACTACAGCGTCGTGAATAAGAAAAAACCTATACTATACAATAAAGAAATTACGACATATTACATCCAGTGGGCATCAAAGTTCGCCACTATGATAATAAAGCACAAGCAGACAGCAGATTACATACACTGGGCATCAAAGATCGCCACCAGTGAAAATAAACACGCCGACAAAATAATATACAAAACTGACAGCACTTCAATAGAGTTCAAGAAAGGTTACCCCTGCTGGGGAGCTGTAGCGCAAGCAGGTGAGCAAGATGACGAGACTGCGCTTGTTCAACAGTCATATCTTCCTCACTCTGAAAGATAAACAAGCATACAGATGACAGGTTTTGCACATAAAAGTATCAGTGCTGACAATTCATCACATTTCTTACTAACGAATAAAGTGACACAGTTTAAATTCGCATTAACACAATATGGTATTGTTCAGGTCAAGACATGGCAGGAAATGACATTGTGAAGGAGTTGGCAGCTTCATGACACCACTGGATTACAGATCAAGAACTCATAAGTATCAATAGTTAGTGTGCTGTCAATTTATACCATTTCAGATTGGCAAATTAAGAGACGGTTTAAATAATAGTAGAATGATATTGCATTTTTCATAGTTAAGACATTGCAGAATATGACATTGTGCTGTAGTGGGTAGGTTCACCACACCACTGGATTACAGATGAAGAACAGAAGCATACATGCAGTGCAAAAGAAGATCACTTGCTCTGTATAGTTTAATTTACACGGTATGAAGAAGGAACTTGGTTGTACAACTGAAAACTTAAATTGAGAAAGGACGAACTTTTGATTATGAACTACATATAATAAACTTTAAACAAGCAATTTGATGCAAACACCAAAAATAAACAGCTATTGCAGTCATGCCTAACCAAATATATACAACAAAGTTTGGAGGCTTGAGATGGACAAACTTACATTATTGGTGAAGACAGGCTATATAAAGGCCTTGTCCATGCTGATGGGGGGGCAATTCAAGAAGTTTACCACAGAATCTTCTTCAAAAGCATTGCCTTTATTCTACATTTTGTTAAGAGTAAATATAGATGTGATAATATACGAAAAAATGGAGAATATTTAAGATAAGATGAAGTGTGATGCTACATAACCAAGTAGCTATAAATGTAAGTGCAGCGATATAGGAAATAGGTACAGCCAAGAGCAATGCACAGCTAAACTTCTTCAGTACCAACCTTATGGTAAGAGTAAATATAGATCTGATGTGTAGAAAATGGAGGGCAAAGGAAAATAAGATGCAGAGTGATGGTACATGAACAACTACCTGTCATTATAAGTACACTAATAAAGGACAGCATGTACTTACAAGAACAATGCAGAGCTAAAAAAATATTGGCATTGGATATATTCTACACTAATGTAACCATTCATACATATCAGATAATTTGGAGCGAACAATTGATAAGCAAGCTATCATGCATACTGTTGTCACATAATGAACCAGGTATGTATGCAAGTACAGTGATACATGACAACAGGTACTAACAAGAGCAAAGCAACAGGCAGCATATTTGCAATATCCAATCGTTCTTGTCAAACTGGAATTCTTCTTCGAGCAGATTTCCTGCAAAAAAGATTCGTAAGGCACATGCGGAAAAGTAGAAGTTCAAATTGTCATGTGATTTCATAGATAGTACCTCATCCTGGGAATGAGACCAGTGCATAACAAGGTTTTCCCATTCAATGTCTTCTAAATTTAGCACAGGAGACTTCACCGGAAATTCGTTTATAG
Organism: Triticum aestivum; assembly: GCF_018294505.1. Classification (NCBI taxonomy): domain Eukaryota; kingdom Viridiplantae; phylum Streptophyta; class Magnoliopsida; order Poales; family Poaceae; genus Triticum; species Triticum aestivum. Next base: position 28,902,648 of record NC_057794.1, read on the forward strand.
ACTTGCCATCAAAGTGTGATTTCCTCAGGTAACACCGATACTGCTACAATGCTTCCTTGAAAAGCACAAGCAAGCTTTGCTCGTCATGACTATCCAGATTGACCCTCGCCTAGTTACAACAATATAATGTAAATCATTGATGTGTTCAATCAGTAGAAAACAGGAAAATAATAGCCATGAATAATAGCACTTACACGTAAGTTGGACAGGAAGATGTGAAAAATGGTGTTTGTCTTCACAATAATCTTCCCATGATGGGAATATATGCACATAGTCCCTAACAACATTGAAAGCATTGTCTTTTAAACTGGGAATAAATGGAATGGGGTTCCAATATGTAGGAATTGGCCGTCTCTGCAGTTGGGATAGGTCTTTGGCCGGTGGACTTGCTGTACTTTTTGCTGGAGTGGGATTTTCTGTGGTACAGCTGGTGCTATGGCAAATGAAATCGGTATACCTTTTGCTGGAGTGCAGGTCCTGTGTGGTGGGGCTAGTGGTGTGGCTAGTGAAGTATGGGTACAGTCTGCTGGAGTCGGTCCTACGTTTTGTGTCACTGGTTGTACAGCCAATATAAGTGGGGTGATGTCTGATTTCTCCGGCACCACCACGTTTTTCAAGGACTTTGCTGGTACTCCTTCAGGTTCGGCAATCACCCTCTTCCTTTATGATGTCTGATGCACAAGAACAACATTTGAGTGAAAAAACATGGTATGATGACAGATGGAATATGTATTGATAATGGATGGGCATGGCATCTCGACATATATGATGAGTAAACTAAGCAGATGGCGGTGCAACAAAGTAGAAGATATGCAAGACAACATATGCAAGATACGCGCAATCAATAAAACCTTGCCAAATTAGAACAGGCACCTTGATGGGTGAATAGGACAGGCCATCTGCCTTTGACTCCCTGAGGTTAGAATAGTCATTAGGATGATATTCTGAACAAGAATCAACAGGTGGGGAGCGTACGAGTTTCATTGCTTCCAGAATGGCACTCAATGCCTTGCTGCCAATTTTGTAAGTCATTGTAGTGTTCCACAATATTCTTCTGATGCGCGGATTCTTATATTCACTGTAATTGCGTATAATATCTGAGAACCATGAAAACATAAATAGTTGTGAGGTTATCTTTGTAATGCAGATGACATTCTAATATAGGGGCGCCCCTGTAAACACTTGTGTGCTATCACTGGATTCTGATGAGAGAGCTCATGTGTGCTGTAATATGGTGCGTGCATTTATATAATCTGGCACAAGTACACAGAAAAATAGGCTCCAGAAGTAAGGATAGCTGGCAGGTGATAGGTTCATAATATACTGTATAGAGAGTTTATTGCCAAACCATGATAACAAGAGCACACAACAACTAGGAAGATCATAGTGTACATAACAGGGGTACACCATAACCAGGATATATAAATCGGGAAAGTGGAATTGGCTGGAAATTACAGTGTTGTATTGCCGCTAGTAATTGGAAGCCTATCGATACGTACAGGCTAGCTCTATCAGCTGTTGACTGCAGATGTCCCTGCTCCCCTTCCTGACAAGGAACATACTGTGCTTCCCGTACAGAACACCGCACAGGCTGCCGGACGAACCACCGGCCCCACCGCCTGTGTTCCTCCGCCACCCCCACCCCCGCCCCCACCCGCGTCGAGTTTTCTTTGTTCGAGAGGCCCCACCACTGCCCCCACAACCACCGTCCCCACCCAAGCCCCTTCGATCGCACTAGCAAACTCCGGCGAGCTCTGAAAAATCGACTGACCCAATTTTGAAAGTTAGTCTACTGTGATTTAACTAGTGTGGAATATAAAAGGGGAAAACCATAAGCATTGCGACTATGGTGTTGAGCGTGCCATGGCGGATCTGAAGGTGCAAACCGGACAAAGGCAACTTCACAACCAAGACAAGAAATCAGAGTAAAGCAGTGGCGATCTATTTTCTTGCTACGATAAATAAGTTGAGAAAATACGAAAGAGTACCACCTCTGGTGCGGCGCCGTGTACGCATCTGCTGAGAATTTGACGGTGTTGCGGTAGCGATGGCTGTCGGTGGCGTGGAAGCAGATCTAGGAGGGTACACGGTGGCGGCGGGGCACGGTGGACGAGACGGTCGTAGGAGCGGCGCCGGCAAGGTGGATGACGGCGGGGATGAAGCGAGAGGACAGGATGCAAGGATGTCGGTCCGAAGCCGTGGATGAGAGAGGTCGATCTCTTGTAATGGACGGCGACGTCGGGGTATCAGCTCCGGCATGGTGGAGGAGGACGGCGGTGGATGGGGTGGTGGACGAAGGCGGACGAAGGAGGGTGGGGTGGAGAGGGTGTTTTGGCACCCACGAAGTACGAATGGGGAAAAGGGAGGTAGAGAGGAAGGGGGGAACCATGTATTCAGGGCGTGCTTGTCTCAAATGCGAGGAAATTTACAAACTTAGCCCCCGTTTCAAATTTCTACTACATCACAGCAACACTAGTCGGTTGGGGATAGGACGGTAATCTCGCATACACCGAATATTTGCCGACGAGAGTTTGTTTTTGGCGCCCACCGTGTATGAATATGAATCGGGGAGGGGTTCGATTTCGGCCGAGGACACACTGTGTTTTGGAGCCCACCGTGTATGAATCTGGGTGAGAGGCGGTTACGTCACGTTTGGATGAAATTACAAACCTACCCCTATCGAAACCTATAGAAATCCAGCATATACGCTTTGCGTGGCAGGGATAGGCAGTAGTGATTTCCATCTCACGGATTTTGCTTTTAGGCGGTTACTGTGACTTTCCCCGCTTTGTTCAAATTTTACAGAGTGCACGTTTACCGTGCCAACTCAATTCGAATCCCGTTTGTATGTTTTTTTTCCGGGCGGGATCCATTTTCAATTGGAATTACATTCTATATACATCATTTTTTATATATACTTTCAAAAGCACAACAAAGAATTCTGCTCCTTTATATGTATAATATGATTTACAAATACAACGATCTCGAAATCTTAAGGTTGAATTCGAAAAAAATTAACCAAATTATGTTCTACTAAAATGTATGGATCAGTAATATCTACATATTAAATAACATAGATGTGCGTGAATTCATATGAGATGCATATTTGATAGGTCAATTTTGGTTCGAGTATGGATTACATGTATCATCATCTTGAAGTCAAATATTTGAATACCTTTTTTGTTCACTCCTTTCATGCCCATCTCTATCGCATGCATGCTCCTTGAGGTAGCTATTACTCTCTTTTCTCCAGCTCACCCGCACGCTCACTTCATGTTGCTTCTATCCTCGCAAACATGGTCTCTCGACGTCTCCCTTGAGAAGTGTCACACTCTCCCTATCATTATAAATTACACGGTTTTCATTATCTCTCACGTCTCTACTGTTCTCTGGTATCACTTGGTACCTAAGCTTTCTTTTTCACCGCCAAACACACAGTCTCCACTCGTCTTTCACTTTGTCTTTCTCTCTATGGGATTCTCTCACACACACCCTATATGTCTCTACATATGACTCATACCACTAAAATTACTCTCTCTATCTCTCCTGTAGACACAACATTTGTTGCGGTCTCCTTTTCGTCTCCATCCCAGACTGACATTATTCATTTGTTTACCAATCAGACAACCCTGACTACCGTCTCCTCTCTCTCTCTCACAGACACACACGCACAACTCCTGCTTCCACTCCCCTTCCTGACTACCGTCTCTCTAACACACACACAAAACTCTCGCTTTCGCACCCCGACTCGTATTTCTCTCACAAACATTTATCGACTAGCTAGCCTCTAGATAGGTTTATACACCTGCACACTCATGCTTCCACCATCACATACATGTCTCTCTCCCGCTCCTTGTATCTATGTAGATTTTTCTTCCATTCTTGAGACACGCCCTCTCGATCGTGCACACACACACTATCGCCTCATTTTAAGCTGATACCTATCGCACACACACTCCTTGTGTCTTTGTCACACATGCACTCCGTCCTCCTCCACTCGCCCTCTCTCTCACACACACATGGGCTTTTTGCAACAACTAGCAAGATGCCCATGCGTGGCACGGAACATCAAGATGCATTTGTATGAGTAGTTTATCTTGTGGCGGCAAAGGATGAACGAGGGAAGGCCTTATTTGCAAATGTGGAGAGGGGTGTGGGTATCTTTTTGCAAAATTGCCATAGTTTCCTTCCTATCCGTCAGATATAGATCGGACGGCCTATATTGCAGGATGTCAGGCACACGATCATCACCGACAATGCTTATTACAAGAGTAGGGATAAAAATAGAGTTGGTGATGATGGTGGGCCTGCCATCCTGCAATGTAGGTCATCTGATTTATATCTGACGCATAGGAAGGAAAATATGGCAATTTACCCGCACTCTTCACCACATTTGCAGATAAGGCCTTCCCTCGTTCATCCTTTTCTCCCACAAGATCTTGATGTTCCGTGCAACGCACGAGCATCTTGCTAGTAAGAGTAGAAATTAGACATATACCACTTCTCGAATCTTGAAACCAACAACATTCCTCCCTTATCTCATCAAAACCGCCAAAGGAATATATTTTGAGTGAAACATAACATATTTTTAGTGATATATGTATTTCAAAGCTAGACTTTTTTCTATCAAATCGGTGAATATGTATTAATCCAGTGGCGGAGACAGGCCTGGGGCATCTAGGGCTATAGCCCCAGGCCTAGAAACAACTTCCTTTGTAATTTCTTCATGCAAAGTATAGAAAATCATAGAAGTTTATCACTCAACATAGCACAGCCCCAGGCGTAGTCTGCATCTAGCTCCGCCACTGTATTAATCTACTTTGATCGTGTGGCAACGCATTGGCACATTGCTAGTAGTTATTATAATTTTTTGGACACCAGACAAACGGTGGAGTACATATACGAAGAGAAGAGGCGCACACATGCAGTCGGCCTCTCACTGTCTCGCACACATGAGTGTTACGTAAAGGCGACGTTAACAAATAAACCCTAAAACCCTAGGGGCACGATTGCTACATTCGCGAGTACCGGGTACGTGGTGGAGCACCTTTGTAGGAATAGTCAGCTCGCGTGATAATTTGATCTGTAGGAGTTGATGGTCAGGACCACATGTGAACGACTTGGAGCACGGTGGCTCGCCAGCTACCACAGATCGAGTAAGCACATTTAAAATATCGTTTTTTAGCAGGGTTAAGAGTTCCAATTTTCAATGGCGCGTTATAAGTAGTAAGTAGTTTTTAGAACGATTGGTATGGAGCGAAAATGGAATTCATAGTACTACGTACCTCCTTGGCGTATGGTTGTATGGTTTGTTTGTTTTTTGCGATGGAGGTTGTATGGGTTTATGTTGCGAGATGTTGAACCTGGTAATTCTAGGGCAAATACTATGGTTTAGATTTAGATGATGGTTTTTTTAATGAAAATCGGAAGGGGAAACCCTTCTTCGATTAAAAAAAAACTACTACCTCCATTCTGGTTTACTAGTCCCCATCGTACTTTGGGTCAAAGTTTGTCCACGAACTTTACTTGAAAAATGTGAATGGAAAACAAGATTTTGTTATACCCAAAAAAAATGGACTGAATGGAGTGATTGCTCTGACACAGACGCGACCTCTCATAGCGCAGGCATTGAACCCGCGCGCCGGCCAAGAGGGCCGCACTTGCTGCAGGCCCGGCTGAGCACGCCTCCTCGCCGCATGCAACCAGCTTAAGACTGCCCCGCCTGCCTTCATTGAATCCGCGCGTGTGCCGGCAACACGTCCTTCCGCGAGCCGGCAGGCATTTTAGAACACAAAAAATGACTAAAATATAATTAATTTACGCATGGTCTTGACTTGTTGTGCTCGCACTGGTAGCAGGAACTAGTAGAGGATTTTCTTTATTTATAACTCTCCTCACATTTTTTGGCTTTGAAGTGAATCATGGTTGTGGACATTATGTATGAATGTGCAGATATCTGTGAACATGAGTTTGATGTGGAAGTTGAACTTGGAATGTCGGGCTTGCACATGAACTATACCATGTCCAATGCTTCATCTGTTATTGTTTAGAAAGTAATTGCTGTTATTACATGACCCAAAAAAACATTTTGTGCCACATCAGTAGATGCACGGACATCACAACAGGCATGCTGACTGGATAAACATTTGAACCTATCTATTATGAAGTAAATTTTGTATTGACAACAGTTTTAGATAGCAGGAGACGCCTAGCCTGCTCTGCCTCTGCTAGCTTATTTCTGGCTTCTTCCATCTCTTCTTTGACTTGGGTGAAGAGAGCATCTGATTGCTCTTTTCACTTCTTCAGGAACTCAGCTACATTCTCAAGGGCTATTGCACGCTTTCTTTCAGCCGTTACTAATGCCACGAGGACACGAACAGCTGACGACTCCACCTGGCTTGTGTGTAATCCAGCATCATCTGGGAATTTGCACCTTGTGTCTAATCCAGCATCATTAGAGAACTGGCACCTTGTGTGTAATCCAGCCTCATTTTGGAAACATGATCTCGAGGTTGACCATACTTCCCTCCTCGCAGGAACTGCATCCTGACATGAAGTTACTTCTTTTTTAGATCAATACTCAGAGCAACCTAGATCCATTTAGTAGAAGCCAGATAAACAGAACTCAGAGAAGTGAATTCAAAAGGAAAAATAAATTAAAACAGACTACAAGGTGAGAACACCCACTTCCTACATCAAGCTAAAAATGAAAGCATTAGGACGATTAAGACTCTTCTTATTACACATCGAAGAACACCACGCTTAAGAGAAACAGAAACTACAACATATACACATCGAAGAACACGAGGCTACACGAAAGTAATTGAAAGGGTGTTACTTACCAAAGCTCGTTTTACAGGTTCGGTGCAGCTCCTCGTTAACTTGCCATGCTCCTTGAAGATGTCCCGAATATCCTGTGTTTGGTCTTCATTGCTCCTCTGCATGTTCGCACTCGTGGTTTTAAAATCTCAACATGGCAAGAAAAATATACTACTAGTAATACTCGCGGATCTTGTGGGCAACATTAAAGCACTCGTCTGCCATGTTAGAGCATCTCCAACAAGATAAACTACTCATACAAATGCATCTTGATGCGTGCAACGCATGGGAATTTTGCAAGTTCTAAAATCCTTTCCATCATTTGCCACACTACTGGTTGCAGATGAAAAACCTACCCAAGCACAGTGCGATACAGGAGCGACGCACAATTACAAGCTGATATTCTGTTGGACAATGGAGGCTATAACCAATTACTTTTACGGGAACAATAGCACCCAGGAAATTTGAAGGGTAGGTATGAACAAAATTGGAACTACACATGTACTGCTAAGTGATTCAATACACACATTACCAATCGAGGAGGAGAACGATGGTCGCGGCGGCCTCTGTGAGTCATGGTCGGCAACGGGAGTCAGTTCATTGTCCACGACGGTGGTTCTTCTGTGCTTGGCATCGGCTTCCGAGAAGCAGATCCGAGACCATGGAAGACGATGCTGGGGAAGAGGCTCCGTGTACGATGACGACGGTGGACCGGCTCCAGTGCGGCGTACGAGGTCGTCGATGAGGCAGATGCGCTGCGGTGGACGAGTGCTCCGATGTAAAGGGGAGGAGCACGAAGGCTGCGGTACCACGGAGATGTCTATTTTGTGGTGGGGATAGAAATTGGGGAGTATTCAGGTGTGCTACTCTGGGTGCCAGGGTGGGGTTGACTGGGTAGTGTGAACCTGAAGTTACGAAAACAGCCCCCTACCAAGCGTCATCTGTAGGCCTGTTCCGAAGGCTATGATGGTAACTTCCCACTGCTCGAATCAGGGTCGCGGGAGATTTTCCTACCGACCACAAAATTTTGTGACACTGGACTCCCCGTGTGGCGTGTTGAGTGATTCGGCTAAGAACCTAGCGAGTAGTAGTAGTAAACTCTGCATATTAGGTTTGATCGAAGTCAAACTTCCTAAAGTTTGACCAAGTTTATAGAAAAATATAAACATTTACCATAACAAATATGTATGATGTGAAAGTACATTCAATAATGAATCTAATGGTATTTATTTGTTATTGTATGTGTTAATATTTTTTGTTATAAGCTCTCTGAGAGTTTACAAAACTTGACTTTGACCAATGCTAATACGCGGACTTCAATAAAAACAAAGGGAGTACACATTTGTTTTCTTAGTTTGTAGTGAACTAATCATTTGTTGAAATTGTGAAATAAATATATTATGCTATTGACTTCGAATGTAATGGTCTATACAATTCAATAGTTACAATCATTGTCGAATCCCAAGATGTATACAAGGTCTATAGTACTTCACAACATGTTCAAACTCACATAATCCCAGTCAAATGAGAATCTAAATGCATTTCATAGTTATTACTTTGTAGGATGCAACAAGAACAACCATAACTCTACATCAGCCATTATAGAAGCAACATTTTGACATATCCCAATGTGTGAATGAAACGTGCAGAGAGAGCTTTTGAAGATGGAGCAGATAGGGCGGGAAAGATTGTATGTATGTGGGCGAGAGAGTAGGAGACAAACCTAACGAGACAGAGAGAGAGAGAGATAGAGAGAGAAAGAGAGAGAAAGAAGTTAGGTCTGTGAGAAAGATGCATACATGTAATATACATGAGATGCGTGTGCATCTGGATTCTGTATACATGGAAGGAGAAGAGACAACATGTTTGATGGGAGAGCAGGAAAAACATGGATGAGAGGGGAAGGATCTCGTGGGTTGAGGGATTGACAATTTTGTGCGGGGGAGAGAGGGATTGGTAATTTTGTGCAAGAGAGAGAGAGGGTGGGGGGAGGAGTCAGTCAGCCATCGTCACATCACCCTGCTTCCAAATGACCCTGCATTCTCTAGCGCGGTGTGGTCGCCGTCTTCGATCTGCTCGTTGCCTTCTTTGAAGATTGAGGTGTTGTGCATGTCGGGGTGCAAAGAAGCACAAGCGAGAGTGGTCGCCGTATAACCTTGGATGGGGATGAATTGTGTGCTCGGGGGAGTGTGTGTGTGTGTGTGTGTGTGTGTGTGTTGTGCTGCGAGTGTGTGTGTGTGTGTGTGTCAGATATTGAGAGAAAACAAACCTAAGGAGAGAAATGGGTATTCACGAAGAGATTGTGCGGGCCTTGAGGTGGGCAGGGGCCGGGTGAGGGTGTCAAAATGTGCGCGTTGATGCATGTGTTGCATGCGGCCATGCGAGGGACGGACGAATCAAGAGAGATGGTTGTTGTGTTACGGATGCTCCTCTCTCTGTCACTCTCTCTCTCCCTCTCTCTCTCTCTCACACACACACACAAGTAAACTAGAAGACCGTCCTCTCATGTATACACAACATATCGGCATCTGTCTATGTCTCACTCATGCACGATCATTTGCACATTCACACCTCTCTATGTCTATATCACACGCACACCATCTCCGCATTGCCCTTCCGCCACAAAACACATATGGACACATACACACGTTCTCTCTCAGTCACACACACAAAATGAGTATTAAAAAAACTAGGGCGCACCTAAAACGTCCAAATCCAAATAAACACGAACTAGAGCTATTCAAATCTATGGAAATATTGCAGCGTCAAGAACTTTCACAGGAAAAAAAGTTGAGTAATATTCGAGGATTGTTTTCACACAAACAAAAAGGTTTGGTGGATGTCCTTCGAGCGCGACACGGTGACGCACCGTTCGATCGACCGCGCGGCCGCGGTTCACGCGCTTGCACAGGATTCCGTATCGTGGCCGTGGTACTAAGGCTGGTCACAATGGGCAAGAACATAAGCTAGTAACTAATAAAAGCACTGCCTAAGTCTAATGTTTACGTGTACTAGTACGGTTTTCTTTTAAGTTTGACCAACCTTATATATAAAACTAAAGGTAGCTCCCACACGCGCACTCATCAATATGCCGCCGCCGCCGTTGCGCATGCCGGCTCCCGCCTGCTCCGTCCAACAATTTCTCGCCCATCACCGCCGTGTCGCCGCCATCCCTGTGCAATGAAGCCGAAGGCTCACCCGCTCACGTCATCTGCAGTCCCTCCTCGTGATGCCGCTGCGCTGCCAAGCACGCGAGCAGCTGGTGGAGCCGCGTCTATGCACGCAGCTTACAAAGAGGAGGACAAGCGCGTGCTCCAGCACGCCGGCGAGGAGGAACTAGCGTGTCATTGTCGTATCTGCCCGCACGGAGGAGGCGCGCATGGTGGCTGTCACGGCGGAAGTCGGTCGCGCACGCGTCGAGCCCGCAAACCGGGTGCGGACGCGGAATCTACCTTCGAGACCTTGAATGCCACGTGGATCCTGCAATCTGAAGGAGCAATTTGGGTCAGTCGACTCATGTGAGCCGTTTGATGCAACATGGATGGCTAGAAGGGCTTCTTCCACGTCTTCTGCCATCTTCTTCCTTCGCTCTGTCGAACTTCTTTCACAAATTGACTGACCCAAATTATACTACTAGTCAAACATATTAAGTACAGTAGGAACACGAAGATACGAGCAGTAGTACCAACTGCAAGAAGAACAGTAGTAAGACATAGTACTAGTACTATTGTACGTACTAAAGAGTTCAAATAACGAGAAAGAACATAAACATAGTTCTGCTGGGGCCTCAGCACAACACACCCTTGAAAATAAACTAATAAGCAACTAGTCCGCTCTACACTGCAGTAGAACCAGCATGAGCGACGGCACTGCCACCTACTTGGAGTCCGAGTCCACGTCCTCGACTTCGTCCTCGTCCCTCTTCCTCTTCCTCTTCGCCGATGCTTCTTTGCTTGAACCGGATACTGGGCTCTGCTTCTTCATCCAACCCTTGTAGATATTTAAACAAAGGTAGGCATCCATTGCTGCGTACAGGATGTGATCTTCATCTAACGTCTTTGACTCCCATGAATGATGAAACTCGTGATGAGGTTTCTTCAGTTTAGCGTACGAAGGATCAATCATGGCTGCTGCCAGGGTCAGCATTGAAGGTTGAGAGGAGGACACCAGGCTTGCCTTCTAGAGATCGAAGGGCTGGCCTACAACGAGACCTATCTGACACAGGACGTCACTGTCGTTCTTAAAGCCTACAGTAACGAATTTCACTCTTTTGTCCTTGAGGAAGTTCTTAAAATCCTGGCACTCAATGTCGGCATGGCATATGTGGTAGACCAAGCAAATGTTATGTATGCAAACCTGGATCACAGCGGGCTTCTTCCTCTCTTCGTCCTTTAGATCCTTCTCTCGTCCCAGGACTGTGGTGTACTCAACATCTAGCCCAACGACCCACTCATCCGTTGAACTGTTGAACATGCGTAGGAAGCGAGCAAGCCATGCTTTCACCGTCTCGGATCCACGTGTGTAGATGACGATGAACTGATCGCCGGTGATGGCTCTAACCTGGTACTCAACGGCGACCATGGAGATTTGGGAGGCCATGGATTTTGGAGGAGGGTTAGGAGAAGTTGAACTGTTGTACCCCGCAAAAAAAACTGGGAGCGAACTAATGTGAAAGGACGGGACGACTGGGAGCGAACTGTTGTAAGGTAGAAGACGGGGATGAGTAGGGTGTGCGAACGACGTGGGGTTGCTGGCTTGCCCGATGGATAAACGGCTGCAAGCCCCCAAAGAGTTCTCAAGAACTATGCGGGACCCACTAGATGTCATGTCTACTAGACCCATATCGTAGGCTTGACGGTATAGCTTCTGCCTGTTCGAACGCCATGCCGGCGCGTGGATGTAACTTCACTTAATTCCGTTAAACGTCGCGCCTCCCACGACCTTCGCCTCCCTCGCGCGGTCGCGCCCTTTGAGACTTCGACCGACTATAAATGAGCATTTTTTTGCCTTTTTTAGACAAGCAAATATTTTTCCCTACTCCGCATGCATGATACTCCCACTGGTCCTTTTTACTCCCGTCAACCGTTTGCAAAGTGTTTGACCAAATTTATACTTTTTTTAACACCACCTTATATTAATTAACCAGCCACACCAGTACACTCATTCGATACAATATTCACCACACAGGGCGGTATGTTATTTACAAGAATACCATCTAATCTATTGTCAAAGCTCTACTTAGCGATTAAGTGTGCCACCTTATTGGCCAAACGGCTAATCTTTGACAATTGAAGATTGTTGATCAACTTGAGATGCTCAACGCTTTCATCTTCAGGTCACGCATAACAGACCTGTCAACGCTTTGACAGGCATCAATGAAATCCCACGACCAAATTTATACTAAAAATATCAATATCTACAATACTCCCAAAACACTTAGGCGCGGTGCATTAACTTCTACCTCGTTTCTTGTTTCTTGACATATCAACCAATAGGAGATGTGGGTGTGCATGCTTTTAATGACTTGAGACTACCAAACACGACATGCAGTGGTTAGTTCATTGCATGCAATTCTATTAATTAGCAAAAAAACATTAAGATCTCTCGTTTTCCCCTCCTCCTTGGTCACAGTGCACAATCTAAGATGACTTGCTCACCTAGACGGAGGGAGTACTGATTATAATGAGTATAAGAACTACATTTTATAATGAGTGTAAAAATATTGATTTGACATTGTGAATGTTGACAAATTGTGGAATAGTTTTGGAAGTCTGCAAAAGTACTCAACTAGTGTTGTCGTTCTCCACAAAAAAATGTGTTTACCAATGCATGCATGAACACTATTTACTCTAACCCCCCTCTCTTCTTTAATTCTTTGCCACATCAACATGTTTGCTATTCATGTGTGCATGATACCAGCTAAGATACCACCATTATGGCCAGCCTTAATCATCGCATGCAATAATTTAGTGCACCTTGAAATATGAACATGTGTGGGGCGTTTTTGTTTTTAATGACTTGAGACTATACCTAGCCCGGCATGCAAGATGACTTATTATGCACTGTTCCCCATACCTGCAGGAAGACCGTTCGTCTCCAAATCTTTTCCTCTCCATGTGTGGAAACAATATGCCTGCCAAACTCTCCTTCTCCCTCTGGCGGTCCCACCACTCCACCCCATGTGAAAAAATCTGCATGCATGACTCTCCAATCCGTTGTGACCAGCAATATTTCCACCCCTTCGCTCCTCCGTTAAGCTATCGGGTCTGGTTTTGGATCCAATAACCCGTTAACAACCCCGACCAATGGGGATTTTCCACATGTGCTCACACTGTGGGGACCACTCAAACTTTTTATCTTTCTTGAGAAATTCCGTGAGAGGTTTGGCCACTTTGGAGAAGTTGTCAATGAAGCGGCGACAATAACTGGCTAGGCCAAGGAAACTCCTAACTTGCTTAACCGTTTCAGGCGGAGTCCAATCAAGAACGGCTTGAACTCTCTCAGGATTGACAACAATGCCCTTACCAGAGATCACGTGGCCTAGGTAGGTCACTTCTGGCAACCAAAATTCGCACTTGGAGAACTTGGCATAAAGGCGGTGCTCTCTTAGTTTTTCTAGCACAAGTCTAAGATGTTCGGCATGCTCTTCCTCGTTCTTCGAGTAAATAAGAATATCATCGAGGTAAACCACGACGAACTTATCTAAGTACTCCATGAAGATCGAGTTCATCAAGCGAGAGAATGTAGCTGGAGCATTGGTTAGACCAAAGGACATGACGGTATACTCGTACTGACCATAATGAGTGACAAAAGCCGTCTTAGGAATGTTCCCATTTCTAATCTTGATTTGGTGATAGCCTAACCTCAAATCCATCTTGAAAAAGACTGAGGATCTAGCGAGCTGATCATACAGATCGTTGAACCTGGGAAGCGGATACTTGTTCTTTATCGTGACCAAATTAACGGGACGATAATCTACAACCATCCGATCCGTACCATCCTTCTTCTTGACGAAGAGGACGGGGCAAGCCCAGGGAGAAGAACTAGGACGGATGAAACCCTTTTGCAAGGACTCATCGAGTTGTTTCTTAAGCTCAACTAGTTCTAAGGGTGCCATCTTGTAAGGTCTCCTAGAGATTGGAGCGGTTCCTGGGATAAGATCTATGACAAACTCTACATCTTTGTCAGGTGGAATACCTGGCAGTTCCTGTGGAAAGACATCCGGAAAGTCACGGACTACCGGAATATCTTCAAGGTCTGGAAGAGGGTTGGCATTAAGAGAATAGAGCTGACGCTTTGCAACTCTAGTGGAGACGGTGACTATCTTGCCAGATGGGTGTGTAACCTGAACAAACCTTGTGTAACAATCAGTCTTGGCATGATGAGCTTTCATCCAGTCCATACCCAAGATGATGTTAATATCTGTAGACTTGAGAGCTATAAGTGATGCAAGGAATACAAGTCTGTCAACAAGGATTTCATTACCATGGCTTATTTTGGTAGTTTGCCATCTAGACCCTGGAGTTTGGATTTCAAGTGGAGTTGGCATATCACAAAATGACATGTTGTGCAAACGAGCATAGACTTCAGAAATGAAGGAGTGAGATGCTCCGGTATCGAACAGAACCGAAGCTGGATGACAGTTGACAAGGAGTGTACCAAGAACGACATCCGGATCATCATGAGCGTCTTTAGCTGAGACGTGATGCACACATCCATGTTCAGTGGGAGCTGACTTGACACTGATCACCTTGCATGATGGCTTACCACGGCCAACATACTTCTCAGGCTGGGGTGGAGCATAATTGGTTTGAGAGCAGTCACGTGCATAGTGTCCTGGCTCTCCGCATGTGAAGCAAGTCCCTGAAGTAGGACGTGGACCCGCATTGACAAGCGGTCTACCAATAGGTCTGGGTGGAGCATGTAACTGAACTAGGTGAGGCGCCACATAAGATGGCCTCGGTGTATAACCGGGTGGAAGAGTGGAGTTCGGAACCCAAATCTGGCGCTTCTGCGAAGTAGAACCGGAAGAAGAACCCAAACCATGGGTGTGCTTACGAGACTCCTCGTAAGTGAGTTGAGCTGTCTCTGCATTAATGGCCTTGTTCTCAAGAGCCTGGAATGTATTGCAATGATGCAAGTGGAGATCACGACGCAACTTGGGGTTGAGACCCTTCCGGAACCTAGCCTGCTTCTTGGCGTCCGTGGACACCTCTTCTGTAGCATAGCGGGCAAGGTTCTCAAACTCTCTCCTGTAAGCATCAACATCCATCTTACTCTGGGTGAAACTACAGAACTCTTCTCTCTTGCGGTCAATGAGAGCCTGAGGAATGTGATGCTCGCGAAAAGACTCGGTGAAATCTCTCCAGGTGGGTATCTGGCCAGCTGGAAGCATAGCCTCATAGTTCTGCCACCAAATACTAGCAGGACCAGATGATAAGCAGCGTAGGTGACCTTGTCACTTTCAGCTACGTTCGCATAACGCAGCTTGTGTGTGATACTACGTAGCCAGTCATCTGCATCAAGTGGTTCAATGGAATGATGGAAGGTAGGTGGTTTCAGACCAATGAAATCATAGATGGACGCTGACTCTTTATGCTGATGGGAGGTGTTCTCCTCAATACGTGCTAACAAGCGGTTAGACTCTCGCTTGTTCTTCTCCATCTCTAACATGAACTCTACCAACGAAGGATGGTCGGGAGGATCCTCATCCCTACCACCTCCGTGGTTCCGGCTGTGAACAACAGAACTTCGGTTAACTGATGACATCCCGAAGAACCAACCAAGGAAACAAAGGATGGATTCAGCATCATCATAAGGATGTAGAATATAGTATGAGGAAAAATACTATCTCTTGAACTCCTAAGACAATTCCGGCAGCATAACGGTAGTAAAATGCTCAAAATGAGACATTCTGCAAAAGACGGGGTAGCACCATACTCAACATCATCACTCAAGGTTCTGAGATATTACTAAACATGCTACACTGGAGGTACTCAAACTGGGATATGACTCTGATCAACCAATCCTATGGGACTACGGAGTAGTAACATGTGATCCTAATAGACGGAAGAGAAAGCCTAGTTCCTTAACCCCGTAGGAAAGATAGGATGACTCAGATCAGAAGGCATGAGCTATAAGGAGTAAAAAGAGCCTTACATTCCCTTCCACAATCAATTCCCCTATATAGCTAAAGAATTTCTAGACTCAACTTCGAGCAGGTTGGCTTGGTAATCCTACAGGCAGTCAGGCTCTGATACCAAAGATGTTGGGACCCCGATTCCAAGTCACATCGATCTAGCCGGTAACACCTCATATCACTTTGCGGCCTCACGCACGGTATTCCCACGGGTGTCGCCTTACCCTGGCCTGGGACCGTTTGCGCCTTTTGGCTCACGTATATGATTGTGTCGCTAGCATCCATATGACAGAGAACCCGGGCCGACATGGCTAGTCGTGAACCCAAAGCGGCACTAACCTATGGGGACAGGCATACATGATTCACATCGAGCATGTCGGTCAACAGCGTGTGAATCCGGGCTGTAGCACTGGGCTAACAGGACTCCGGGGAACCCGGGCTGTAGCAGGCTAGGCAGGACTTCGGATGTCACCGCGTGACATTTCCCCGAAGGGACAGACACAGGAACGAAGTGAAACACATGCCGGCCAGTCAAGTGTCCTGAGTAGTAGTGCTGGGCTAGCAGGACTCCGGTGAACCGGGCTGTAGCGGACTACTATGGCTCAAGGAAGCACTAGACTACATTTCCCCATAAGAGAGGCTGCCAAGGATAAACAACTAGATTGTCGGATCCCACACATAGCAATACACGTCACACGTACGCATAACATGCAAGTATGTGCTATATAACATGGCATCACATAATAACGCAACTCATATAGATAAAGGCACAGTACAGCCACATAGCACTAAATACAAACAGGGGTCACATGACCCATCATTTAGAGCATACAAGCAATGGAAGCATTACATGTCTGAGTATAGACAACTACAAAAGAAAAAGGCTGAGAAGCCTGACTATCTACAAGACCCTCCCAAGGGTACAAGATCGTAGCTGAGGTAACAAGCTACTCGTCGAAGTCCAAGCGGTACTACTAGTGAGACAGATGTCTCACCTGCAAAACATAAATAAAGCAAACGTGAGTACAAAGGTACTCAGCAAGACTTACATCAGATCCTATCATACATGCATTTGTATCAAGAAGGTAATGTGGGGTTTAGTTGCAGCAAGCCAGCTTTGACTCAGTGGCTATCCTATTCTACGACAACGAGAAACTTCTTTGAGGTGAGGCAGCGCACACGAGTCCACTAATGACCACATCAATACACTACTATGGATTCATCCTTGTCTCCTTACGAGAAGGCCATCCATAGCATTCACACTTGTCTTGAGCATTTTAGAGTATCCACTTTAAGTTGTCTATGTACCACGTAAGCTTCCAAGAAGTCCATAACCGAGGACACGGCTATTCGAATAGATCATGATAACCCTGCAGGGGTGTACTTCTTCACACACGCTCTCACCACTTATCACCATATACACATCATGTATCTTGGCAACCTTCAAGCGGAAGCCTGGCGAGGGTGTCGGCCACGACCTGACTAACCACACAAGACTCTAGTCCAGGTTCATCGCCTATTCGGGTTCCATCCGCAAGGAGATCCGGCCGGGGTTTCACTCACGGCCCCAAACTATGTGTACAGGGTTGCCGAGCCCACCATCCGGGTGCCACTCGGTACACCGGGCCACGTGTGCCTAGTCTGTCCCAAGTCCACCCTGCCGGGTGCCACTCGGTAGAAAAATAGCACTACCTACAAACACCAGAGACTATTTGCAACTCCTGGACAGAGATCAAGGCGGTTAATAAGTTGAGAGAGCTTGGAGCGCCCAGAGCCCAATGTGTGGTAGTAGCTAGTCATTGGACAACTTACACAGAACTCAGTTCTTAAGGACGGTCCCAATGAGACAACCCACCATGTACTCCTACATGGCCTCTTATCGCTACCTTTACCAAATCGTGTTCACACGCTTAACTCTCAGCACCGGATCATATCGTATCACTCCAATTCATTCCCGATGAATCAGACCTGACAAACTCTAAGCCATAGCAGGCAAAGCATGGTAGGAACACAACATGGCTCAAACAACTCCTACCCATGCTAGTGGGTTTTAACTATTTACTGTGGCAATGACAGGTCATGCAGAGGAATCGGTTCAACTACCGCAACATAAAGTAGCGGTTGAATCATTGTTGTCCTAATGCAATAAATGAGAGCAAGAGTGAGAGAGTAGGATTGTATCAGAATGAACAAGGGGGGTTGCTTGCCTGGTAGATCAACAGGGGGGCACTGCTCCTCAGACAGGTACTCTCGAACACTCTCTGGAGCAGGACCTATCAAGAAGGAATGGTGTCGAAAATCAAACACAAGCATATGCAACATTATGATGCATGAACATGGCATGACTATGTGATGTTGTTTGAGTTAATGCATCTAGCATTTATTTGGTTGAAGTCCATTTGAACCAAGGGTTCAAATGCAAGTCCAAATTAAGCTCTTAAATATGCCATTTATATGTTTTCATATATACAACATGTAAAGGTTGGTTGTCATGCATGAAAATGGTACAGATGGATAGATTGAATTTTTCTAATCATTTTTCATATATAAATTATTTCAATCTGAGCTACGGTTGAATTTCTATGAATTTTGAAGTTTTGGCTAATTTCTGGAATTTTTTGAATTAAGTTTAATCCAGAAAAAGACTTATTGCGTCAGCATTAGGTCATGCTGACCTCAGCAGGTCAACAATGCCTAATCAGAGTCAAACCTGACAGTTGGGACCCACATGTCAGTGTCTTGGGGCTGGTTTGTGTGGATGACATGTGGGACCAGTCAGCGCTGACTTGGTCAAAGTCAAAGTTGACACGTGGGGTCCGCAAGATTAGCACTAATCTAAACAGGGAATTAAACTAACCTAAACAGGCAGAGGGGCCCACATGGCAGTGGTTCTGGGGGTGTTTAGCAGGGTCATTAGTGCTAACTAAACCGGGATTAGGCCGGCGGCTCATCGCTGGCGAGGTCAGTGGTGGTGGAGCGCGTCGGGTTTCGCCCTCCGTCGACCAAATGGACGGCGGAGGGACCCGGCGTGGAGCTGATGCTCGTCCGCGTCCAAAGGAGCAGGCATGAGCGGTTGGGGTGGTCCACAGCGTCGGCTGCAACGACGACGGCGGCGGCCAGAGTACGGGTTAGCACGGCGAGGCACTACACTTGGCTAGCGAGCGAGCTAGGCATCTGGGCGGACTCCTGGGAGCACAGAGAGCACGAGGACATGCTCAAAAGCGAGCGGCGATAGTTCTGGCCACGACGGCGAGATGGTCGGCGGCGGTGAGCTTTCGGCTCCGGTGAAACGGTGGCTGCACAGCGCAAACGAGCTCGAGGAGAGGGGGTTCCGATGCGGAAGCTCACGGTGGTTGCAGAGGTGTCGACGTTGGCTCGGGGAAGGCTCGGAGCAGAAGGCATGGCGGTGGCGATCTCGGCATCCTGAGGTTGAAGACGACAGCGGTGAGGGCGTTGCAGTGCGTCCGGCGACGTGACCTTCGTCTTGGTGAGGCGGTGGTCGACGACGGACCAGTGGGACACGGTAACAGGGCTCGGCGTGGCCAGTAGCTATGGCGACGGTGAGTGGCGGCGACGAGCTTCGCTTGGTGGTGCTCGGGGAAGGGGGACAGACGAGGGATAGGCACGGGAGAGAGGGGTAGAGTGACTAGGGGGTTGCGGGCGTCTCCGTGGCGCTCGAGTGAGGCCGGGGGAGGCAGTAGGAGGTGGAAGCAGGAGGTGGCTTCGCCTCCTGTGCGTGCGCCACGCCGTCGTCCTCTTGGCAAGGAAGGAGACGACTGGCGCCTAGCTCTGGTGGGCTGGGCCATGCTGGGCCAGGTAAGTGGGCTGCCAGGTAAGATCAGGTGAGCTTTTCTCCATTTTGTTTTTATTTTCTATTTTCTGACATTTGTTTTGACTTAGTAATAATACTAAACCATTTTATTTAATTCTCTCAAATTTTGCAGGGACCTAAGGGATTAATCCAAAGCCCCTCACCAAAATTCAGAATTTTTGGACAATATTATATATATATATATATATATATATAAATATTTATCCAAAGCAAATAATTACTGGATTAATTCCATATGTCCAAAATAAATATTTATGAGCTCCTAAAAATATTGGTTTGATTTTTACCTCTGACCAATATTTTCAGAGAGTAACATGAACATTTTCTTGGACCTTTTTGGAGCAATTTTTATCTGGGTCATTTCCAGAAATGATTTATGAGGGTTTCCCAAATCCCCATTTCAAATTTAAATGGAATTTAAACATGATGCACAATTGACTAGCTGGTCTAGGTCATACCAGAACTAGGAATGTGACATAGTAGGCCGGTAAGCATTGGGATTTTGGGGGATTTCACCGAGTCGGGAATGGGCTCACCGATGATTCATTGGCCCCACCGTTTGGCCAAAAGAACGCCCCCGCGCGCTGCGCAAGCTTGCGCTGTAAGCCATCTGCGGCAGTGGGGTGACAAGACGTGCGAGAGGAGGACGAGAGGACACGTACACATACAGTTAATAAAAAAATTGTGATATAATTACCTACTATACCCCGTCCTGGTTTGTAAGTAGGATTTAACTAATAAAATATGAATGCATGTCGCCATGGATTACATTATTGGAGTCATATTTGAACATAGTTTCTAGCTATACAATTTTTGTAACATGCATTAACACTTTTTGGGTAAATTTAAGGTTATACACCAGCATGCGTTTGCCCGCAACACACACGGCTTATTCCATCACAAACAGCTCTGATGGATCAACTGTCTGCCACGTACCACACACGGAACTCTAATATGATTCATGCTTGATGTCTCTGACATCGCTCGCACAGTTCGTCTTATTTGCCATGTATCACTGTGTCGTCCTCTGCTCGCGTCCCCCGGAAGCTCTGCTCGCCGTTAGGCGCCGCAGTGCGCTGTGCTCACCGTTAGGCCCCGCGGCGCGCTCTGTTGCGTCCGTCAGCGTGATCTGCTCGCGTCCGTCGGTGCCCTTGGCTTGTTGATGTCTACTACACAACCTTCTTCTTGTAGACGTTGTTGGGCCTCCAAGTGCAGAGGTTTGTAGGACAGTAGCAAATTTCCCTCAAGTGGATGACCTAAGGTTTATCAATCCGTAGGAGGCATAGGATGAACATGGTCTCTCTCAAGAAACCCTGCAACCAAATAACAAAGAGTCTCTTGTGTCCCCAACACATCCAATACAATGGTAAATTGTATAGGTGCACTAGTTCGGCGAAGAGATGGTGACACAAGTGGTATCTGAAATTATAAAAACAGCAAGGTAACTAATGATAAAAGTGAGCGTAAACGGTATTGCAATGTGTTGAAACAAGGCCTAGGGTTCATACTTTCACTAGTGTAAGTTCCCCCAACGATACTAACATAATTGGATCACATAACTATCCCTCAACATGCAACAAAGAGTCACTCCAAAGTCACTAATAGCGGAGAACGAACGAAGAGATTATGGTAGGGTACGAAACCACCTCAAAGTTATTCTTTCCAATCAATCCATTGGGCTATTCCTATAAATGTCACAAACAACCCTAGAGTTCGTACTAGAATAACACCTTAAGACACACATCAACCAAAACCCTAATGTCACCTAGATACTCCAATGTCACCTCAAGTATCCGTGGGTATGATTATATGATATGCACCACACAATCTCAGATTCATCTATTCAACCAACACAAAGGCCCTCAAAGAGTGCCCCAAAGTTCTACCGGAGAATCACGACGAAAGCGTGTGCCAACCCCTCTGCATAGGTTCATGGGCGGAACCCGCAAGTTGATCACCAAAACATACATCAAGTGAATCACGTGGTATCCCATTGTCACCACAGATACGCACGAGAAGACATACATCAAGTGTTCTCAAATCATTAAAGACTCAATCTGATAAGATAACTTCAAAGGAGAAACTCAATTCATTACAAGAGAGTAGATGGGGAAGAAACATCATAGGATCCAACTATAATAGCAAAGCTCGCGATACATCAAGATCGTATCATCTCAAGAACACGAGAGAGAGAGAGAGAGAGATCAAACACATAGCTACTGGTACATACCCGCAGCCCCGAGGGAGAACTACTCCCTCCTCGTCATGGAGAGCACTGGGATGATGAAGATGGCCACCGGAGAAGGACTGCCCCCTCCGGCAGGGTGCCGGAACGGGTCTAGATTGGTTTTCGGTGGCTACAGAGGCTTCTAGCGGCGGAACTCCCGATCTATTGGGCTCTTCTGGAAGTTTTAGGATACGTAGGTATATATGGGTGCAGGAAGTATGTCGGTGGAGCTTCGAGGACCCCACGAGGCAGGGGGCGCGCCCTAGGGGGGTGGGGGCGCCCCCCACCCTCGTGAGCACCTCCCTTGGCTCCTGACGTGGGGTCAAAGTCCATCCGGTAGCTTTCCTTCCAAAAATAACTTCTCCAGTTGATTTCGTTCTGTTTCGACTCCGTTTGATATTCCTTTTCTTCGAAACACTGAAATAGGCAAAAAAACAACAATTCTGGGCTGGGCCTCCCGTTAATAGGTTAGTCCAAAAAATAATATAAAAGTGGATAATAAAGCCCAATATTTCCCAAAACAATAGATAACATAGCATCGAGCAATAAAAATTATAGATACGTTGGAGACGTATCACTTGTGGACAACTTTTCCTTAAGGCGACCACGCAGCACTCTGCTCGCGTCCATTAGTGTGCGCTCTGCCAGCCGTTGGGCATGCGCACGATCACGTCAGGGGCCCATATGCATGTGGTTGCGCCGCGCGCATTGCCACGCTATGCAGTTACGTGCGGCACGATGGAGTTACGCGCTGCAAATTAGAACTGCCATCAGGGCCTGCCGATATTCCTGGTCATCCGGCTTCCCCTTTTAATTCCTGCGGCCATTATAACCTTAGTATCTTCAACCTTTCGATCGCGCCCCACAACACAACAAGCACGCCCACGATGACACATAGAGAGGGGATGTCCGGCAGCGCTCCAATGGAGTTCGGTGAGTATAGAGTGGAGATCCACGCGAGGGAGACGGATCTCTCGGTGGTGTACACCATCGACCTGGTCATGGTGGACAACTACATCAACAACGTTGAGCAGTTGCTTGCTGGACACAAGTACAAGTTGGTCGGCATCGACCTCCAGTACACCGCCGGTCATCCCGGCATAGATCAGAAGGTTGTCATCGCCCAGTTGTGCGTGCGCCATCATGTCCTCATCTACCACTAATACATGGCCACAGAGCCTTGCGGCCGTTTCAACAGGTTTGTCAACAGCACTGACTACAAGTTCGCCACGGTGGATACCAAAGACGATGTAAAAGCGCTCAGTGCTATGGGCTTGGCCTGCAAGAATCTTGTCGAAATCCGTGACCACTATAGGGTCTAGGGTAGCACGAAGCAGGACTCCCTGGTCAAACTCGCCTCAGCCATCATCGACCCCTACTACGAAAAGATGAAGCAGGATGCCCAGAGAACAAGTCTCATATCCTGGCACAAGGCCTGGATGCGGCAACTGGATGAACCTCACCTCAAGTTCACAGCCAAGAGCGTGTACACATGCTACGAGATGCATAGACGGATCGTTGACATGAGGAAGTGCCTTGTTACCCAAATCGATGAGCCCAGATCGAGCCACAAGAATAGCAAGCGTCACAAGAAGTAGATGATGATTAGATGATCGTTTATGCTAGTTAATCATGCATGTAATATATAGTTTAGTTTATTGGTGTGTGTGGAAAGTTCATGTGTGTAGTAGCCACCTATGTAATTATGCATGTAATAGTTTACTTTCGTGTGTGCAAATTCCATGGTTGTAGTAGCCACCTATGTAAGCGGATGTTTAATTTGGTTATGCAAGCATGTCCTTATAAGTGTGTGTGTGTGTGTATGTGTGTATATATATATATGTTGTTGCTCTATATGCAATCCCATCGCACAACACACACGTCTTATTAGCAGCAACCGTATGTGTTCTTATCGGTCTTCAAACACATTTCTGATAACAGACCTGTTTGCCGCGTATCACACACATCTTGTTAAGTTGAACCATTTCTGTTCTCATGTCTCAACGCAAACAGTTCATTCGAGTGAACCGCATGTCGTTTATTGCACACACCTTTGATCTGGCTAACCGTTTCTTTTGTGTTGCTTAATCACAAACAGTTCATCCGAGTGAACCGTATGATGTGTATCGCACACGCCTCCATATGGCTGCCCATTTCTTTTGTTACTCCTCATCGCAAACAGTTCATTGAACTGAACCGTATGCCGTTCGTCGCACATGCAAGTAAAACCTGAACCGTGTTTGATGCATCCATCATAGTAAACGTTTTACGCATTTCTGACGGTTTTCATACATCACCGTTTGCGATTATGGCATCACACACAGTTTCTCGAAGGGTCTCTGATCGTAGTGTCGCGTTAGCAGCATCCTATAGTAGTGACTAAGTTCATGATAAATTAAGTTCAATTACTCATATTACTTAAGAACTCCCACTTAGATAGACATCCCTCGAGTCATCTAAATGATTATGTGATCCATATCAACTAAACCATGTCCGATCATCATGTGAGATGGAGTAGTTTTCAATGGTGAACATCTCTATGTTGATCATATCTACTATATGATTCACGTTCGAACTTTTGGTCTCAATGTTCTAAGGCCATGTCTGTACATGCAAGGCTTGTCAAGTTTAAGCCGAGTAGTCTGCACGTGCAAAACTGTCTAGCACCCGTTGTATGTGAACGTAGAGCTTATCACCCCCGATCATCACGTGGTGTCTCGACACGACGAACTATCGTAACGGTGCATACTTAGGGAGAACACTTATACATTTAAATTTAGTGAGGGGTCATCTTATAATGCTACCGCCGTACTAAGCAAAATAAGATGCATAAGACATAAACATCACATGCAATCAAAATATGTGGCATGATATGGCCATCATCATGTTGCGCCTTTGATCTCCATCTCTAATGCACCGTCATGATCTCCATCGTCACTGGCTTGACACCTTGATCTCCATCGTAGCGTCGTTGTTGTCTCGCCAACTATTGCTTCTACAACTATCACTAACGCATAGTGATAAAGTAAAGCAATTACATGGCGATTGCATTTCATACAATAAAGCGACATCCATAAGGCTCCTACCAGTTGCCGATAACTTTTACAAAACATGATCATCTCATACAATAACGTATATCACATCATGTCTTGACCATATCACATCAGAACATGCCCTGCAAAAACAAGTTAGACGTCCTCTACTTTGTTGTTTCAAGTTTTACGTGGCTGCTACGGGCTTCTAGTAAGAACCGTTCTTACCTACGCATCAAAACCACAACGATTTTTCGTCAAGTGTGATGTTTTAACCTTCAACAAGGACCAGCCGTAGTTATATTCGATTCAACTAAAGTTGGAGAAATAGACACCCGCCAGCCACCTTTATGCAAAACAAGTTGCATGTCTGTCAGTGGAACTGGTCTCATGAACGTGGTCATGTAAGGTTGGTCCGGGCCGCTTCATCCAACAATACCGCCAAATCAAAATAAGACGCTGGTGGTAAGCAGTATGACTATGATCGCCCACAACTCTTTGTTTTCTACTCGTGCATATCATCTACGCATAGGCCTTGGTCGGATGCAACTGTTGGGGAACATAGCATGCAATTTCAAAAAAATTCCTACGATCACGCAAGATCTGTCTAGGAGATGCATAGCAACGAGAGGGGGCGAGTGTGTCCACGTACCCTCGTAGACCGAAAGCGGAAGCGTTAGTTTCATGTGGTTGTTGTAGTCTAATGTCTCCGCGATCCAACCGATCAAGTACCAAACGTACGGCACCTCCGAGTTCAACACACGTTCAGCTCGATGACGTCCCTCGAACTCTTGATTCAGCAAACTGTCGAGGGAGAGTTTCGTCAGCACAACAACGTGGTGAAGGTAATGGGATGTCATCCGCGCAGGGCTTCGCCTAAGCACTGCGATGCTATGACCGGAGGAGTAAACTGTGGAGGGGGCACCGCACACGGCTAAGAGAACAATTGATGTCCTATGTGGTGCCCCCTGCCCCCGTATATAAAGGAGGAGGCACTACAAAAAAAATACACTTCCGTGATGATACGTGTTTGTCACAGTAGGTCACTTTTTTTGCCATGCATGTACATCCATGACAAATTTATGGCAGAATCAAGATAGTCATACATGTGATGTCGTAGAAGTGTTCCATGACATTACCAAAATTATCATCACAGAAGTGTCCACTTCCATGACGATAAATCGCGCGTCACAGAAGTGCTTTCGTCAAGGGTGACCGACACGTGGCGTCCACCGTGACGGAACGCCGTTAAGCTATTGGGTCTAGTTTTGGATCCGATAACCCGTTAACAACCCCGGCCAATGGGGATTTTCCACGTGTAAAATCATCATTGGCTAGAGGAAACACGTGTCGGCTCATCGTCGGGACAGATGTCATCCACTCACTAGACAGAAGGCGCCTATGATATGTCGACACGTGGCACGGCCCAACTAAAGGCCCACAAGATTTCGCGGACCATAATGCGCCAGCCCAGCTAAAGGCCCACAAGATTTTGTGGACCATAATGGGCTGGCCCAGCTAAAGGCCCACAAGATTTTGCGGGCCATAATGGGCCGGCCTAGGTAAAGGCCCACAAGATTTTTGTGTGCCATAATAGGCTGGCCCAGGTAAAGGCCCACAAAATTCTTGCGGATCATAATGGGCCGGCCCAGCTAAAGGCCCACAAGATTTCGCCGACATTAATGGGTCGGCCCAGCTATAGGCCCACAAGATTTTGAGGACCCTAGTAGGCCGGCCCGTTAACTGGCTGCCATGTTTTGGGCCAAATGTCGGCCCATATTTGATCCGGTCTATTAATGGCCTGCCACGCTCTGGGCCTAATAGTGGCCCATATGAGATCTGGCCCGTTAAAAGCCTACCACGTTCTGGGCCAAATTACGGCCCATATCAGATTCGGACCGTCAAATGGACACTATGCTTTTGGGCCCACTTGCTAAAGGCCCACTTAGTAATTCGGCCTAATATTAGTTGTGGCCTGTTAAGGGCCCGTTTAACATTTCGGCCCTATGTTAAATTCAGCCTGTTAATAGCCCGTCATATAGTTGGGCCTAACTACGGCCCGGTTTGCATCCGGCCTGCTCGCCTATTAAAAGCCCGTGATTTGATTCGCACAATCATGGGTCGGGGTTCATTTCGGCCTGCTGCCGGCCCGTGAGATGATCGGCACGTTTCAGGCCCAACCTACATTGTGATTGCATGACGGCCCGATTATGTACCGTAATTTTACGATTTGGCCGATTTACTGCGAAGATAGGATATATATATAGTAAAATAACTACAGCGTCGTGAATAAGAAAAAACCTATACTATACAATAAAGAAATTACGACATATTACATCCAGTGGGCATCAAAGTTCGCCACTATGATAATAAAGCACAAGCAGACAACAGATTACATACACTGGGCATCAAAGATCGCCACCGGTGAAAATAAACACGCCGACAAAATAATATACAAAACTGACAGCACTTCAATAGAGTTCAAGAAAGGTTACCCCTGCTGGGGAGCTGTAGCGCAAGCAGGTGAGCAAGATGACGAGACTGCGCTTGTTCAACAGTCATATCTTCCTCACTCTGAAAGATAAACAAGCATACAGATGACAGGTTTTGCACATAAAAGTATCAGTGCTGACAATTCATCACATTTCTTACTAACGAATAAAGTGACACAGTTTAAATTCGCATTAACACAATATGGTATTGTTCAGGTCAAGACATGGCAGGAAATGACATTGTGAAGGAGTTGGCAGCTTCATGACACCACTGGATTACAGATCAAGAACTCATAAGTATCAATAGTTAGTGTGCTGTCAATTTATACCATTTCAGATTGGCAAATTAAGAGACGGTTTAAATAATAATAGAATGATATTGCATTTTTCATAGTTAAGACATTGCAGAATATGACATTGTGCTGTAGTGGGTAGGTTCACCACACCACTGGATTACAGATGAAGAACAGAAGCATACATGCAGTGCAAAAGAAGATCACTTGCTCTGTATAGTTTAATTTACACGGTATGAAGAAGGAACTTGGTTGTACAACTGAAAACTTAAATTGAGAAAGGACGAACTTTTGATTATGAACTACATATAATAAACTTTAAACAAGCAATTTGATGCAAACACCAAAAATAAACAGCTATTGCAGTCATGCCTAACCAAATATATACAACAAAGTTTGGAGGCTTGAGATGGACAAACTTACATTATTGGTGAAGACAGGCTATATAAAGGCCTTGTCCATGCTGATGGGGGGGGCAATTCAAGAAGTTTACCACAGAATCTTCTTCAAAAGCATTGCCTTTATTCTACATTTTGTTAAGAGTAAATATAGATGTGATAATATACGAAAAAATGGAGAATATTTAAGATAAGATGAAGTGTGATGCTACATAACCAAGTAGCTATAAATGTAAGTGCAGCGATATAGGAAATAGGTACAGCCAAGAGCAATGCACAGCTAAACTTCTTCAGTACCAACCTTATGGTAAGAGTAAATATAGATCTGATGTGTAGAAAATGGAGGGCAAAGGAAAATAAGATGCAGAGTGATGGTACATGAACAACTACCTGTCATTATAAGTACACTAATAAAGGACAGCATGTACTTACAAGAACAATGCAGAGCTAAAAAAATATTGGCATTGGATATATTCTACACTAATGTAACCATTCATACATATCAGATAATTTGGAGCGAACAATTGATAAGCAAGCTATCATGCATACTGTTGTCACATAATGAACCAGGTATGTATGCAAGTACAGTGATACATGACAACAGGTACTAACAAGAGCAAAGCAGCAGGCAGCATATTTGCGATATCCAATCATTCTTGTCAAACTGGAATTCTTCTTCGAGCAGATTTCCTGCAAAAAAGATTCGTAAGGCACATGCGGAAAAGTAGAAGTTCAAATTGTCATGTGATTTCATAGATAGTACCTCATCCTGGGAATGAGACCAGTGCATAACAAGGTTTTCCCATTCAATGTCTTCTAAATTTAGCACAGGAGACTTCACCGGAAATTCGTTTATAGACTTGCCATCAAAGTGTGATTTCCTCAGGTAACACCGATACTGCTACAATGCTTCCTTGAAAAGCACAAGCAAGCTTTGCTCGTCATGACTATCCAGATTGACCCTCGCCTAGTTACAACAATATAATGTAAATCATTGATGTGTTCAATCAGTAGAAAACAGGAAAATAATAGCCATGAATAATAGCACTTACACGTAAGTTGGACAGGAAGATGTGAAAAATGGTGTTTGTCTTCACAATAATCTTCCCATGATGGGAATATATGCACATAGTCCCTAACAACATTGAAAGCATTGTCTTTTAAACTGGGAATAAATGGAATGGGGTTCCAATCTGTAGGAATTGGCCGTCTCTGCAGTTGGGATAGGTCTTTGGCCGGTGGACTTGCTGTACTTTTTGCTGGAGTGGGATTTTCTGTGGTACAGCTGGTGCTATGGCAAATGAAATCGGTATACCTTTTGCTGGAGTGCAGGTCCTGTGTGGTGGGGCTAGTGGTGTGGCTAGTGAAGTATGGGTACAGTCTGCTGGAGTCGGTCCTACGTTTTGTGTCACTGGTTGTACAGCCAATATAAGTGGGGTGATGTCTGATTTCTCCGGCACCACCACGTTTTTCAAGGACTTTGCTGGTACTCCTTCAGGTTCGGCAATCACCCTCTTCCTTTATGATGTCTGATGCACAAGAACAACATTTGAGTGAAAAAACATGGTATGATGATAGATGGAATATGTATTGATAATGGATGGGCATGGCATCTCGACATATATGATGAGTAAACTAAGCAGATGGCGGTGCAACAAAGTAGAAGATATGCAAGACAACATATGCAAGATACGCGCAATCAATAAAACCTTGCCAAATTAGAACAGGCACCTTGATGGGTGAATAGGACAGGCCATCTGCCTTTGACTCCCTGAGGTTAGAATAGTCATTAGGATGATATTCTGAACAAGAATCAACAGGTGGGGAGCGTACGAGTTTCATTGCTTCCAGAATGGCACTCAATGCCTTGCTGCCAATTTTGTAAGTCATTGTAGTGTTCCACAATATTCTTCTGATGCGCGGATTCTTATATTCACTGTAATTGCGTATAATATCTGAGAACCATGAAAACATAAATAGTTGTGAGGTTATCTTTGTAATGCAGATGACATTCTAATATAGGGGCGCCCCTGTAAACACTTGTGTGCTATCACTGGATTCTGATGAGAGAGCTCATGTGTGCTGTAATATGGTGCGTGCATTTATATAATCTGGCACAAGTACACAGAAAAATAGGCTCCAGAAGTAAGGATAGCTGGCAGGTGATAGGTTCATAATATACTGTATAGAGAGTTTATTGCCAAACCATGATAACAAGAGCACACAACAACTAGGCAGATCATAGTGTACATAACAGGGGTACACCATAACCAGGATATATAAATCGGGAAAGTGGAATTGGCTGGAAATTACAGTGTTGTATTGCCGCTAGTAATTGGAAGCCTATCGATACGTACGGGCCAGCTCTATCAGTTGTTGACTGCAGATGTCCCTGCTCCCCTTCCTGACAAGGAACATACTGTGCTTCCCGTACAGAACACCGCACAGGCTGCCGGACGAACCACCGGCCCCACCGCCTGTGTTCCTCCGCCACCCCCACCCCCGCCCCCACCCACGTCGAGTTTTCTTTGTTCGAGAGGCCCCACCACTGCCCCCACAACCACCGTCCCCACCCAAGCCCCTTCGATCGCACTAGCAAACTCCGGCGAGCTCTGAAAAATCGACTGACCCAATTTTGAAAGTTAGTCTACTGTGATTTAACTAGTGTGGAATATAAAAGGGGAAAACCATAAGCATTGCGACTATGGTGTTGAGCGTGCCATGGCGGATCTGAAGGTGCAAACCGGACAAAGGCAACTTCACAACCAAGACAAGAAATCAGAGTAAAGCAGTGGCGATCTATTTTCTTGCTACGATAAATAAGTTGAGAAAATACGAAAGAGTACCACCTCTGGTGCGGCGCCGTGTACGCATCTGCTGAGAATTTGACGGTGTTGCGGTAGCGATGGCTGTCGGTGGCGTGGAAGCAGATCTAGGAGGGTACACGGTGGCGGCGGGGCGCGGTGGACGAGACGGTCGTAGGAGCGGCGCCGGCAAGGTGGACGACGGCGGGGATGAAGCGAGAGGACGGGATGCAAGGATGTCGGTCCGAAGCCGTGGATGAGAGAGGTCGATCTCTTGTAATGGACAACGACGTCGGGGTATCAGCTCCGGCATGGTGGAGGAGGACGGCGGTGGATGGGGTGGTGGACGAAGGCGGACGAAGGAGGGTGGGGTGGAGAGGGTGTTTTGGCACCCACGAAGTACGAATGGGGAAAAGGGAGGTAGAGAGGAAGGGGGGAACCATGTATTCAGGGCGTGCTTGTCTCAAATGCGAGGAAATTTACAAACTTAGCCCCCGTTTCAAATTTCTACTACATCACAGCAACACTAGTCGGTTGGGGATAGGACGGTAATCTCGCATACACCGAATATTTGCCGACGAGAGTTTGTTTTTGGCACCCACCGTGTATGAATATGAATCGGGGAGGGAGTCGATTTCGGCCGAGGACACACTGTGTTTTGGAGCCCACCGTGTATGAATCTGGGTGAGAGGCGGTTACGTCACGTTTGGATGAAATTACAAACCTACCCCTATCGAAACCTATAGAAATCCAGCATATACGCTTTGCGTGGCAGGGATAGGCAGTAGTGATTTCCATCTCGCGGATTTTGCTTTTAGGCGGTTACTGTGACTTTCCCCGCTTTGTTCAAATTTTACAGAGTGCACGTTTACCGTGCCAACTCAATTCGAATCCCGTTTGTATGTTTTTTTTCCGGGCGGGATCCATTTTCAATTGGAATTACATTCTATATACATCATTTTTTATATATACTTTCAAAAGCACAACAAAGAATTCTGCTCCTTTATATGTATAATATGATTTACAAATACAACGATCTCGAAATCTTAAGGTTGAATTCGAAAAAAATTAACCAAATTATGTTCTACTAAAATGTATGGATCAGTAATATCTACATATTAAATAACATAGATGTGCGTGAATTCATATGAGATGCATATTTGATAGATCAATTTTGGTTCGAGTATGGATTACATGTATCATCATCTTGAAGTCAAATATTTGAATCCCTTTTTTGTTCACTCCTTTCATGCGCATCTCTATCGCATGCATGCTCCTTCAGGTAGCTATTACTCTCTTTTCTCCAGCTCACCCGCACGCTCACTTCATGTTGCTTCTATCCTCGCAAACATGGTCTCTCGACGTCTCCCTTGAGAAGTGTCACACTCTCCCTATCATTATAAATTACACGGTTTTCATTATCTCTCACGTCTCTACTGTTCTCTGGTATCACTCGGTACCTAAGCTTTCTTTTTCACCGCCAAACACACAGTCTCCACTCGTCTTTCACTTTGTCTTTCTCTCTATGGGATTCTCTCACACACACCCTATATGTCTCTACATATGACTCATACCACTAAAATTACTCTCTCTATCTCTCCTGTAGACACAACATTTATTGCGGTCTCCTTTTCGTCTCCATCCCAGACTGACATTATTCATTTGTTTACCAATCAGACAACCCTGACTACCGTCTCCTCTCTCTCTCTCACAGACACACACGCACAACTCCTGCTTCCACTCCCCTTCCTGACTACCGTCTCTCTAACACACACACAAAACTCTCGCTTTCGCACCCCGACTCGTATTTCTCTCACAAACATTTATCGACTAGCTAGCCTCTAGATAGGTTTATACACCCGCACACTCATGCTTCCACCATCACAGACATGTCTCTCTCCCGCTCCTTGTATCTATGTAGATTTTTCTTCCCTTCTTGAGACACGCCCTCTCGATCGTGCACACACACACTATCGCCTCATTTTAAGCTGATACCTATCGCACACACACTCCTTGTGTCTTTGTCACACATGCACTCCGTCCTCCTCCACTCGCCCTCTCTCTCACACACACATGGGCTTTTTGCAACAACTAGCAAGATGCCCATGCGTGGCACGGAACATCAAGATGCATTTGTATGAGTAGTTTATCTTGTGGCGGCAAAGGATGAACTAGGGAAGGCCTTATTTGCAAATGTGGAGAGGGGTGTGGGTATCTTTTTGCAAAATTGCCATAGTTTCCTTCCTATCCGTCAGATATAGATCGGACGGCCTATATTGCAGGATGTCAGGCACACGATCATCACCGACAATGCTTATTACAAGAGTAGGGATAAAAATAGAGTTGGTGATGATGGTGGGCCTGCCATCCTGCAATGTAGGTCATCTGATTTATATCTGACCGATAGGAAGGAAAATATGGCAATTTACCCGCACTCTTCACCACATTTGCAGATAAGGCCTTCCCTCGTTCATCCTTTTCTCCCACAAGATCTTGATGTTCCGTGCAACGCACGGGCATCTTGCTAGTAAGAGTAGAAATTAGACATATACCACTTCTCGAATCTTGAAACCAACAACATTCCTCCCTTATCTCATCAAAACCGCCAAAGGAATATATTTTGAGTGAAACATAACATATTTTTAGTGATATATGTATTTCAAAGCTAGACTTTTTTCTATCAAATCGGTGAATATGTATTAATCCAGTGGCGGAGACAGGCCTGGGGCAGCTAGGGCTATAGCCCCAGGCCTAGAAACAACTTCCTTTGTAATTTCTTCATGCAAAGTATAGAAAATCATAGAAGTTTATCACTCAACATAGCACAGCCCCAGGCGTAGTCTGCATCTAGCTCCGCCACTGTATTAATCTACTTTGATCGTGTGGCAATGCATTGGCACATTGCTAGTAGTTATTATAATTTTTTGGACACCAGACAAACGGTGGAGTACATATACGAAGAGAAGAGGCGCACACATGCAGTCGGCCTCTCACTGTCTCGCACACATGAGTGTTACGTAAAGGCGACGTTAACAAATAAACCCTAAAACCCTAGGGGCACGATTGCTACATTCGCGAGTACCGGGTACGTGGTGGAGCACCTTTGT
Organism: Triticum aestivum; assembly: GCF_018294505.1. Lineage (NCBI taxonomy): Eukaryota > Viridiplantae > Streptophyta > Magnoliopsida > Poales > Poaceae > Triticum > Triticum aestivum. The sequence goes on from NC_057794.1 coordinate 28,936,791, forward strand.
AGGAATAGTCAGCTCGCGTGATAATTTGATCTGTAGGAGTTGATGGTCAGGACCACATGTGAACGACTTGGAGCACGGTGGCTCGCCAGCTACCACAGATCGAGTAAGCACATTTAAAATATCATTTTTTAGCAGGGTTAAGAGTTCCGATTTTCAATGGCGCGTTATAAGTAGTAAGTAGTTTTTAGAACGATTGGTATGGAGCGAAAATGGAATTCATAGTACTACGTACCTCCTTGGCGTATGGTTGTATGGTTTGTTTGTTTTTTGCGATGGAGGTTGTATGGGTTTATGTTGCGAGATGTTGAACCTGGTAATTCTAGGGCAAATACTATGGTTTAGATTTAGATGATGGTTTTTTTAATGAAAATCGGAAGGGGAAACCCTTCTTCGATTAAAAAAAACTACTACCTCCATTCTGGTTTACTAGTCCCCATCGTACTTTGGGTCAAAGTTTGTCCACGAACTTTACTTGAAAAATGTGAATGGAAAACAAGATTTTGTTATACCCAAAAAAATGGACTGAATGGAGTGATTGCTCTGACACAGACGCGACCTCTCATAGCGCAGGCATTGAACCCGCGCGCCGGCCAAGAGGGCCGCACTTGCTGCAGGCCCGGCTGAGCACGCCTCCTCGCCGCATGCAACCAGCTTAAGACTGCCCCGCCTGCCTTCATTGAATCCGCGCGTGTGCCGGCAACACGTCCTTCCGCAAGCCGGCAGGCATTTTAGAACACAAAAAATGACTAAAATATAATTAATTTACGCATGGTCTTGACTTGTTGTGCTCGCACTGGTAGCAGGAACTAGTAGAGGATTTTCTTTATTTATAACTCTCCTCACATTTTTTGGCTTTGAAGTGAATCATGGTTGTGGACATTATGTATGAATGTGCAGATATCTGTGAACATGAGTTTGATGTGGAAGTTGAACTTGGAATGTCGGGCTTGCACATGAACTATACCATGTCCAATGCTTCATCTGTTATTGTTTAGAAAGTAATTGCTGTTATTACATGACCCAAAAAAACATTTTGTGCCACATCAGTAGATGCACGGACATCACAACAGGCATGCTGACTGGATAAACATTTGAACCTATCTATTATGAAGGAAATTTTGTATTGACAACAGTTTTAGATAGCAGGAGACGCCTAGCCTGCTCTGCCTCTGCTAGCTTATTTCTGGCTTCTTCCATCTCTTCTTTGACTTGGGTGAAGAGAGCATCTAATTGCTCTTTTCACTTCTTCAGGAACTCAGCTACATTCTCAAGGGCTGTTGCACGCTTTCTTTCAGCCGTTACTAATGCCACGAGGACACGAACAGCTGACGACTCCACCTGGCTTGTGTGTAATCCAGCATCATCTGGGAATTTGCACCTTGTGTCTAATCCAGCATCATTAGAGAACTGGCACCTTGTGTGTAATCCAGCCTCATTTTGGAAACATGATCTCGAGGTTGACCATACTTCCCTCCTCGCAGGAACTGCATCCTGACATGAAGTTACTTCTTTTTTAGATCAATACTTAGAGCAACCTAGATCCATTTAGTAGAAGCCAGATAAACAGAACTCGGAGAAGTGAATTCAAAAGGAAAAATAAATAAAAACAGACTACAAGGTGAGAACACCCACTTCCTACATCAAGCTAAAAATGAAAGCATTAGGACGATTAAGACTCTTCTTATTACACATCGAAGAACACCACGCTTAAGAGAAACAGAAACTACAACATATACACATCGAAGAACACGAGGCTACACGAAAGTAATTGAAAGGGTGTTACTTACCAAAGCTCGTTTTACAGGTTCGGTGCAGCTCCTCTTTAACTTGCCATGCTCCTTGAAGATGTCCCGAATATCCCGTGTTTGGTCTTCATTGCTCCTCTGCATGTTCGCACTCGTGGTTTTAAAATCTCAACATGGCAAGAAAAATATACTACTAGTAATACTCGCGGATCTTGTGGGCAACATTAAAGCACTCGTCTGCCATGTTAGAGCATCTCCAACAAGATAAACTACTCATACAAATGCATCTTGATGCGTGCAACGCATGGGAATTTTGCAAGTTCTAAAATCCTTTCCATCATTTGCCACACTACTGGTTGCAGATGAAAAACCTACCCAAGCACAGTGCGATACAGGAGCGACGCACAATTACAAGCTGATATTCTGTTGGACAATGGAGGCTATAACCAATTACTTTTACGGGAACAATAGCACCCAGGAAATTTGAAGGGTAGGTATGAACAAAATTGGAACTACACATGTACTGCTAAGTGATTCAATACACACATTACCAATCGAGGAGGAGAACGATGGTCGCGGCGGCCTCTGTGAGTCATGGTCGGCAACGGGAGTCAGTTCATTGTCCACGACGGTGGTTCTTCTGTGCTTGGCATCGGCTTCCGGGAAGCAGATCCGAGACCATGGAAGACGATGCTGGGGAAGAGGCTCCGTGTACGATGACGACGGTGGACCGGCTCCAGTGCGGCGTACGAGGTCGTCGATGAGGCAGATGCGCTGCGGTGGACGAGTGCTCCGATGTAAAGGGGAGGAGCACGAAGGCTGCGGTACCATGGAGAAGTCTATTTTGTGGTGGGGATAGAAATTGGGGAGTATTCAGGTGTGCTACTCTGGGTGCCAGGGTGGGGTTGACTGGGTAGTGTGAACCTGAAGTTATGAAAACAGCCCCCTACCAAGCGTCATCTGTAGGCCTGTTCTGAAGGCTATGATGGTAACTTCCCACTGCTCGAATCAGGGTCGCGGGAGATTTTCCTACCGACCGCAAAATTTTGTGACACTGGACTCCCCGTGTGGCGTGTTGAGTGATTCGGCTAAGAACCTAGCGAGTAGTAGTAGTAAACTCTGCATATTAGGTTTGATCGAAGTCAAACTTCCTAAAGTTTGACCAAGTTTATAGAAAAATATAAACATTTACCATAACAAATATGTATGATGTGAAAGTACATTCAATAATGAATCTAATGGTATTTATTTGTTATTGTATGTGTTAATATTTTTTGTTATAAGCTCTCTGAGAGTTTACAAAACTTGACTTTGACCAATGCTAATACGCGGACTTCAATAAAAACAAAGGGAGTACACATTTGTTTTCTTAGTTTGTAGTGAACTAATCATTTGTTGAAATTGTGAAATAAATATATTATGCTATTGACTTCGAATGTAATGGTCTATACAATTCAATAGTTACAATCATTGTCGAATCCCAAGATGTATACAAGGTCTATAGTACTTCACAACATGTTCAAACTCACATAATCCCAGTCAAATGAGAATCTAAATGCATTTCATAGTTATTACTTTGTAGGATGCAACAAGAACAACCATAACTCTACATCAGCCATTATAGAAGCAACATTTTGACATATCCCAATGTGTGAATGAAACGTGCAGAGAGAGCTTTTGAAGATGGAGCAGATAGGGCGGGAAAGATTGTATGTATGTGGACGAGAGAGTAGGAGACAAACCTAACGAGACAGAGAGAGAGAGAGATAGAGAGAGAAAGAGAGAGAAAGAAGTTAGGTCTGTGAGAAAGATGCATACATGTAATATACATGAGATGCGTGTGCATCTGGATTCTGTATACATGGAAGGAGAAGAGACAACATGTTTGATGGGAGAGCAGGAAAAACATGGATGAGAGGGGAAGGATCTCGTGGGTTGAGGGATTGACAATTTTGTGCGGGGGAGAGAGGGATTGGTAATTTTGTGCAAGAGAGAGAGAGGGTGGGGGGAGGAGTCAGTCAGCCATCGTCACATCACCCTGCTTCCAAATGACCCTGCATTCTCTAGCGCGGTGTGGTCGCCGTCTTCGATCTGCTCGTTGCCTTCTTTGAAGATTGAGGTGTTGTGCATGTCGGGGTGCAAAGAAGCACAAGCGAGAGTGGTCGCCGTATAACCTTGGATGGGGATGAATTGTGTGCTCGGGGGAGTGTGTGTGTGTGTGTGTGTTGTGCTGCGAGTGTGTGTGTGTGTGTGTCAGATATTGAGAGAAAACAAACCTAAGGAGAGAAATGGGTATTCACGAAGAGATTGTGCGGGCCTTGAGGTGGGCAGGGGCCGGGTGAGGGTGTCAAAATGTGCGCGTTGATGCATGTGTTGCATGCGACCATGCGAGGGACGGACGAATCGAGAGAGATGGTTGTTGTGTTACGGATGCTCCTCTCTCTGTCACTCTCTCTCTCCCTCTCTCTCTCTCTCACACACACACACAAGTAAACTAGAAGACCGTCCTCTCATGTATACACAACGTATCGGCATCTGTCTATGTCTCACTCATGCACGATCATTTGCACATTCACACCTCTCTATGTCTATATCACACGCACACCATCTCCGCATTGCCCTTCCGCCACAAAACACATATGGACACATACACACGTTCTCTCTCAGTCACACACACAAAATGAGTATTAAAAAAACTAGGGCGCACCTAAAACGTCCAAATCCAAATAAACACGAACTAGAGCTATTCAAATCTATGGAAATATTGCAGCGTCAAGAACTTTCACAGGAAAAAAAGTTGAGTAATATTCGAGGATTGTTTTCACACAAACAAAAAGGTTTGGTGGATGTCCTTCGAGCGCGACACGGTGACGCACCGTTCGATCGACCGCGCGGCCGCGGTTCACGCGCTTGCACAGGATTCCGTATCGTGGCCGTGGTACTAAGGCTGGTCACAATGGGCAAGAACATAAGCTAGTAACTAATAAAAGCACTGCCTAAGTCTAATGTTTACGTGTACTAGTACGGTTTTCTTTTAAGTTTGACCAACCTTATATATAAAACTAAAGGTAGCTCCCACACGCGCACTCATCAATATGCCGCTGCCGCCGTTGCGCATGCCGGCGCCCGCCTGCTCCGTCCAACAATTTCTCGCCCATCACCGCCGTGTCGCCGCCATCCCTGTGCAATGAAGCCGAAGGCTCACCCGCTCACGTCATCTGCAGTCCCTCCTCGTGATGCCGCTGCGCTGCCAAGCACGCGAGCAGCTGGTGGAGCCGCGTCTATGCACGCAGCGTACAAAGAGGAGGACAAGCGCGTGCTCCAGCACGCCGGCGAGGAGGAACTAGCGTGTCATTGTCGTATCTGCCCGCGCGGAGGAGGCGCGCATGGTGGCTGTCACGGCGGAAGTCGGTCGCGCACGCGTCGAGCCCGCAAACCGGGTGCGGACGCGGAATCTACCTTCGAGACCTTGAATGCCACGTGGATCCTGCAATCTGAAGGAGCAATTTGGGTCAGTCGACTCATGTGAGCCGTTTGATGCAACATGGATGGCTAGAAGGGCTTCTTCCACGTCTTCTGCCATCTTCTTCCTTCGCTCTGTCGAACTTCTTTCACAAATTGACTGACCCAAATTATACTACTAGTCAAACATATTAAGTACAGTAGGAACACGAAGATACGAGCAGTAGTACCAACTGCAAGAAGAACAGTAGTAAGACATAGTACTAGTACTATTGTACGTACTAAAGAGTTCAAATAACGAGAAAGAACATAAACATAGTTCTGCTGGGGCCTCAGCACAACACACCCTTGAAAATAAACTAATAAGCAACTAGTCCGCTCTACACTGCAGTAGAACCAGCATGAGCGACGGCACTGCCACCTACTTGGAGTCCGAGTCCACGTCCTCGACTTCGTCCTCGTCCCTCTTCCTCTTCCTCTTCGCCGATGCTTCTTTGCTTGAACCGGATACTGGGCTCTGCTTCTTCATCCAACCCTTGTAGATATTTAAACAAAGGTAGGCATCCATTGCTGCGTACAGGATGTGATCTTCATCTAATGTCTTTGACTCCCATGAATGATGAAACTCATGAGGAGGTTTCTTCAGTTTAGCGGACGAAGGATCAATCATGGCTGCTGCCAGGGTCAGCATTGAAGGTTGAGAGGAGGACACCAGGCTTGCCTTCTAGAGATCGAAGGGCTGGCCTACAACGAGACCTATCTGATACAGGACATCACTGTCGTTCTTAAAGCCTACAGTAACGAATTTCACTCTTTTGTCCTTGAGGAAGTTCTTAAAATCCTGGCACTCAATGTCGGCATGGCATATGTGGTAGACCAAGCAAATGTTATGTATGCAAACCTGGATCACGGCGGGCTTCTTCCTCTCTTCGTCCTTTAGATCCTTCTCTCGTCCCAGGACTGTGGTGTACTCAACATCTAGCCCAACGACCCACTCATCCGTTGAACTGTTGAACATGCGTAGGAAGCGAGCAAGCCATGCTTTCACCGTCTCGGATCCACGTGTGTAGATGACGATGAACTGATCGCCGGTGATGGCTCTAACCTGGTACTCAACGGCGACCATGGAGATTTGGGAGGCCATGGATTTTGGAGGAGGGTTAGGAGAAGTTGAACTGTTGTACCCCGCAAAAAAAACTGGGAGCGAACTAATGTGAAAGGACGGGACGACTGGGAGCGAACTGTTGTAAGGTAGAAGACGGGGATGAGTAGGGTGTGCGAACGACATGGGGTTGCTGGCTTGCCCGATGGATAAACGGCTGCAAGCCCCCAAAGAGTTCTCAAGAACTATGCGGGACCCACTAGATGTCATGTCTACTAGACCCATATCGTAGGCTTGACGGTATAGCTTCTGCCTGTTCGAACGCCATGCCGGCGCGTGGATGTAACTTCACTTAATTCCGTTAAACGTCGCCCCTCCCACGACCTTCGCCTCCCTCGCGCGGTCGCGCCCTTTGAGACTTCGACCGACTATAAATGAGCATTTTTTTGCCTTTTTTAGACAAGCAAATTTTTTTCCCTACTCCGCATGCATGATACTCCCACTGGTCCTTTTTACTCCCGTCAACCGTTTGCAAAGTGTTTGACCAAATTTATACTTTTTTAACACCACCTTATATTAATTAACCAGCCACACCAGTACACTCATTCGATACAATATTCACCACACAGGGCGGTATGTTATTTACAAGAATACCATCTAATCTATTGTCAAAGCTCTACTTAGCGATTAAGTGTGCCACCTTATTGGCCAAACGGCTAATCTTTGACAATTGAAGATTGTTGATCAACTTGAGATGCTCAACGCTTTCATCTTCAGGTCACGCATAACAGACCTGTCAACACTTTGACAGGCATCAATGAAATCCCACGACCAAATTTATACTAAAAATATCAATATCTACAATACTCCCAAAACACTTAGGCGCGGTGCATTAACTTCTACCTCGTTTCTTGTTTCTTGACATATCAACCAATAGGAGATGTGGGTGTGCATGCTTTTAATGACTTGAGACTACCAAACACGACATGCAGTGGTTAGTTCATTGCATGCAATTCTATTAATTAGCAAAAAAACATTAAGATCTCTCGTTTTCCCCTCCTCCTTGGTCACAGTGCACAATCTAAGATGACTTGCTCACCTAGACGGAGGGAGTACTGATTATAATGAGTATAAGAACTACATTTTATAATGAGTGTAAAAATATTGATTTGACATTGTGAATGTTGACAAATTGTGGAATAGTTTTGGAAGTCTGCAAAAGTACTCAACTAGTGTTGTCGTTCTCCACAAAAAAATGTGTTTACCAATGCATGCATGAACACTATTTACTCTAACCCCCCTCTCTTCTTTAATTCTTTGCCACATCAACATGTTTGCTATTCCTGTGTGCATGATACCAGCTAAGATACCACCATTATGGCCAGCCTTAATCATCGCATGCAATAATTTAGTGCACCTTGAAATATGAACATGTGTGGGGCGTTTTTGTTTTTAATGACTTGAGACTATACCTAGCCCGGCATGCAAGATGACTTATTATGCACTGTTCCCCATACCTGCAGGAAGACCGTTCGTCTCCAAATCTTTTCCTCTCCATGTGTGGAAACAATATGCCTGCCAAACTCTCCTTCTCCCTCTGGCGGTCCCACCACTCCACCCCATGTGAAAAAATCTGCATGCATGACTCTCCAATCCGTTGTGACCAGCAATATTTCCACCCCTTCGCTCCTCCGTAATTTACTCAAACAAATATGACCACGTAGCTGTTACTTAACTACGCGTGCATTCGGTCACTGACATATGGGCCCAACAGGGGTCTGGCCCACATGTCAGTGACGCAACTGGACCGGCAGTTAAGTCAGTGCAGCTCAGTCCATATCTTACGTAGGTGTGCCATTGCTCGCTATAAATACTGCACCTCTCACGACATCGCTATCTCCTCCCCCTCATGTTCACATTCATCGCTATCTCCTCCCCCTCCCTCTCCCGTCGACCACCATGGCATCGCCCCTCCCAAGCCCTAGGAGCCCCTCGCTGCACCACACGGACGGTCACGCTTCGTCGTTCCGTTCCTCGCCACCACTAGTCAAGGAGGACGAGTCGGTGTTCCGCTCCTCGCCGCTGCGCGACGCGTCGCTGTTCCGTTCCTCGCCGCCACTAGTTGAGGAGGACGTGTCGGTGTTTCGCTCCTCGCCGCGACGCGACGCGTTGCCGTTCCGTTCCTCGCCGCTACTAGTCTAGGAAGACGCGTCGGTGTTCCGCTCCACGCCGCGACACGTCGAGGTGGACGCGTCGGCGTTCCCAATCTCGCCAGCACGTGCGCCAGAGGACGTCTCAGCTCCCCGCTACGAGGAGAACGCCGCGCCGCCCGCCGAGCCCCCCAGCCTTGAGGAGCTTTGGAAAGAAATGGATGTCGCCTTGTGGGAGGCTTTGCCTCCAGCAGAGCGCGCCAAAATAGAGGCGGAGAAGAAGGTCGAGGAAGAGAAGCACACCGCGGAACAAGCTGCATGGGAGGCCTATGTCGCGTCCGAGAGAGTCAGGCAATTGGCTCTTTGGTAGAAGGCTCATGCGAGGGCCGTGAGGGTGGCAGAGGACGCCCGTGCCGACGCCCTGAGTGCTGTCGGGCCCAAGCGCCTCATCTACGCTTGGCGGTACGTGGACCGGGTGCACCCTTCCAGCGAGGAGGAGTACCTGTTGGCGCCGGATGACCACACCGGTGAGATCGCGCTCGCCCACCAGCAAGCCGCCAATCAGCACCTCGCGAGTTGCGAGGCTGAGGAAGAGGAGTTGTGTCGGCGTGCTGGGAAACGGCCGCGCACCAGGGCACTCATGGCGCCCCGCAAGCGCTCCTATGAGCGTCGTGGCTTTTAGCAGGAGTATAATTTTTGTTTCGTAGGGCGATCTCATTAGTTTTGGGATGCAAATGATAAATCCCGAACGTTCAGGAATTTTTAGCGTCCTTAATTAAGTATGTAAAAGTGAAAGTTTGGAAACCTTGTGTATTCGTACGCATTTTGCAAGTATGTGCATATAGCACAAACTTTACTATATACTATCGCACTACACGTCTCTCTCGATATATGCTTGCAGACTGTGCTAGTCCCTCCGTCCAGGTCAATAAGTCATCTTTGGTTGTGCACCGTGACCAAGAAGGAGAGAAGACTTATACACCTAGACGGAGGGAGTACTACTATTACTTATGTACGTGCAAATGCACGTTTTAACATTACGATGCGGTTTTTGTAAAAGTAGAAAAACAGCACTAGTCAAGCTTGTGAAATGATTCAATGCAAAACAAATGCAAAAATGCTCGTTTGGTTGTTTACTTTTAGCTTCCTTTTCTGTGGTTATTTCTCTGTCGTACTTTGTACGGAGTATCTCATTGGTTGGAAAGGCATGCAAATTCCCAAACCGCTTCCTACACCCTGTATCTCACTAGTTGCCGGCGTTGACGTTGTCGCCCATGTCGAGGATGAGGTTGCCGAGATCAGGGAAGAAGTCATCGTTCGCGAAGTCATCGCTGCCAGCAGTCGCGCGAGTGCGCTCCCCAAAAACCCGATCGCCCCTCTCCCGTACAGGATCATGAGAAGCGGGGTTCCGGAGGCCTGCTGTCCTTCTCTCGATGCACACCGAAAGGAGGGATGGAGAAGACTTGCTTGGCGGCGCAATGATCTGGAACGGTGGTGAGAAACTATATAGTGCGGGCCGGGTAGGTCGTGGGGGTATAGCTCCGTCCTCGGTTCGGCTCAATCCCACAACCCGCGGCGCGTCGTGACGAGGCGCGGCGTGGCAAGGCGAGCGAGGAGGAGGAGCGCGCATGTAGGTCTCCTCTTCTCATGCTCATACAAGTGGTAGAAGAGCTCACCTTATAAAGGTCTACTAGCAAAATTCCAACATCGACCAGGCCGTCCATGAAACGGGAGTGGCTGTAGGGGACGTTGCGCCAGTTGAATATATGAGCAAGTTACTACGAGATTTAATCTGAATAAGCACAAAATAAATCATGACGGCTATAACAGAGATGAAACTAATCATGTGGACTAGCATAGTAGTAGGATACAGAGTAGAAACATGAATTCTACCACGATTTCGAATAGGAAGGACAGAAACACATACGGTGCAATGGGAGCAGCACCGTTGGCGTTGAGGTTGTCGCCCATCTCCAAACACCACGTAGACACGGTCTTTGAGCATGGTTCATAGTCGTTCCACGCTCAGGCATTGAAGTTTGTAACTATTTTAGATTAGAATATACTACTCCTCCGGTGCTAGTAGTAGAGCAGAGTCCTACTCTACTACTCTACTCAAGCAAGTTAGGGCATAGTATTGTAGGGAGTACCAGTATTGTGATCACTCAAGCAAGTTGTCTGGCATCGACATGACCGTACGCTGTTGGTATGTGTCTCGTAAGTCAAGCGGCGTGCTGTAGTCATCATCATCTGTCCACTTCCCGCAGCACATATTCGCTTCTCCATCTTTGTCCGCACATAATCTCGTCCAATCTTCCATCCCCGCTAAGGCGCCTCCCCCTCGTCCAAAACCCAAGCACTAACAATGGCAGAACCGAGCAGCGTCTGCCGAAAGAGTGGCTGGAACTCGCTCCCCACAGAGGTAATCAAGCTCATTGTTTCGCGTGTGGACAATCTCAGTACCATGCCGCTTGTCGTGTGCTCGTCGGGGCTGTACCCTTTACTCAAAGCCCTCAGGCCGGAGCTTTTTAAGCCAGCTCCTTGCTTGCTGATGACGCCTGATCTTCAGAAACGGCGTGTCACGCAGCATAACGATCATAGGGTGGCGAGCATCAACCCCCTTGACTGTGATCCGATCCCCGTCAGCCTCAACTACATTAACGGTATGTACTGGGTAGGCATGAACACGTCCTGGATGGTGCTCGTCGACGGTCGCGGCAGCTGGATGCTCGTGGAGGTCTACACCCGGTGATTGATCCCCCTTCATTCGATTAACACTGCACTACTTCGGCACCGCGGTCCGGAATACTCAAAATCTTACAGTAGCCAACATGGCACCAAGTTTGATTTGCTCAAGGTTGTAATCTGCCAAGTGCCCACAAGATCTGCGAATTATAAAGACTTCAGGCTAATTGCGTTCTTCAACCGCGGCCTCGCCTATCTGACAGGTCACTGCGGTAAGTGGATAAATCTGCACGTCCATCGCAGGATCATACATCCTCCATGGTCCTCTGATGCCATTGAACACAAGGGCTTCATTTACGTTGTCGACTCCTTCTATGGCTGGACGTATTGCTGGCCTACTCCACTCATGGCTACAAACGGCTGTTACAGCAGTATGTTACTTTCCTATGATATCATGGTGGCTTTCTTATATTACTGTCAACATTTGCTGAAAAAAATATTCATGCTCATAACATGCTGTTCTTAAGATTGACTAAACCAAGAGCCCTTTTTTATTTGACTCCAACTTGATATGATGTTGTAGGTCACCTGGTGTCCCTACCCTTCCTAATCCCAGAACCTTTCAAAGAAAAGCGGCATGGAAGTTGCAGGTGGTTCCTGGCTCGATCAGACAACGGCGAAAGATTGATGATCGTTCGCACGTATCGGACATGTTGTTTCGCGGAATACAATCACAGTCACTGCAAGGTCTTTGAGCAGGATCCCAGCTTCTCTGGGCCTTCAGGAATTTTTGACTGGAGGCTGGTAAGTAGCCTTGATACACGCTCTCTGTTTGTCGGACTGAATTATCCGATTAACCAGGAGATAACCGACAGCAAGGATCATGATGGCAGCGCGGTTTCATTCATCAGGCAAAATTGTGTGTACACAGCGTCCCATGCGTCTCTGCATGCACCATACCCTAATATGTGCCGCCACGCTCTGCAGCCCAAAGTAGGAGAGAGGGTCGCAAGTATCGGACTTCAACCTGCTGACTGGAGTTTCCCCCGTCAGGCACCCATCTGGTTCAAGCCGTCAGCCAATCTCCACAGCTTAATAAATAGTAACATCTAAATAAGCCAGTTAGTTAGATGCGTACACTTGGTGTAGTAGGATCTTTATTTAGTTTGATGCATACACTTGTTCCTTTTTGGTAGCCTTTTTGTAATGATGGCTAATGTTTGGTTTGGAAGAGAGAGTTGTGTCTTCACTCTTCTGGCCTGCTTACTATTTCTGTTGCACCCCCAGCCCTGGTTGCTGCTGCTGCTGTTTTCAATGTACAATCAGAAGTATATTTCATCTGTTGGTTGAATAAATGTGTTGTTAGAATGACAAACACAATGTTTTGGAAGTCGTTGCATGGTTCGATCCTTTAGTGCCCCGTATCGTACGTAGCGCATACTATTTATTGTACGAAACACTTTTTTTTTGAAACTCGGAATACATTTTCCACTTCTTGATAACATGCAGCCCACTGATGAAGGCCCAATAGAGAAGCCCATAATTAACTGGAAGGGAGGCTCTCACATGAATCCGTCCCAGGTACATGCTCATGGTCCCCTAAACATAAATAAGTAAATAAATAAATAAAGCTAAATGCTCATGCACCAGTTCTTTGGGAAAATAGGTAGCCCAGTATTTCTTTTTGAAGAATACCCAAGCTAGGCCTATTTGTTTTCTCCGAATTACTGGGCTACAAATCTTTCAAGACGAGGAGGGATGCATTCCGGCCTGGCTTAAGAGTATGGTCAATGTCTGTTAAAAGTAATATCAAAAGGGGTTGAAAATTCCAAAAAAAATTATAGCAAATAGGATATAAGTTTCTTTTTTTGTTTTTGTTCTTCACTAATATCTTATACGGATTTCATTGGATTTAACATGACATAGTACTAATTTATTTGTAAATTTGTTTTAGTATGGCTATTAATTTTTGGATTAAGAATATTACGTTCCCCGGCAAAAAATTGCGAATTTTCAAAATTTCCCACATATTTAGTTAATTTTTTGACCCTGGTACTGACCAGAAAATGACCAGCAATTCTAAAAATGGAAAACGGGCTGCAATAAATTCCATATGAATTAGAAAATGAGTAAAAATTATAAAAAATAATAGCAAATGGGTTGTTAACGCCACAGATTTCGAGGCTGACATGTTTACGCAAGGCTTTGTCAGTGAACACACGATTCTAGCAGCAGTTAGTGTTTGATGTCCATCCAACGGCCGACGTGCTTCTTCAATCTCTGATCTTCCTGCTCCAGCCGCCTAAACTAGCACCGGCGGGACTACCTGCTCCCTCCTCTTGTGGCCCGATCTGATGCCGCGCAGACTTCCCCGACCCACCCTACTCCCTCCGCTGGCCTGGCCGCACGTAATCAACTGCCTCCTTATTACGTGAAAAAAATGATTCCTCCCACTGACATCTGGGGCGCACCAGTTGGGAGGCTGACCTATGGGCCTACTAAGTTGACGCGTATGCAGGGCTTGTCAACTTAGTCAACAAACGATTCTAGCAGCAGTAACCGTTGGATTTGAATCGAACGGTCCTGCTGCTTCTTCAATCGATGCTCTTCTTGCACCAGCCGCCCAAACCAGCACCGGGGAGACCGCTTGCTCCTGCCTCCAATGGCCGGCTGTGCTGCCGGTGAGGCCTCATCGCCCCCCTACTACTCCCACCGCTAGCCAGGCCCTGCGGCGACGGCAGCCTCACACCGCAGCCGAACCAGTGAACCCTCGTACTCCTCTCCGCGTGGGCATCCACTGCCGCGTCTTCCCCGGCTCCGTGTCGTCCCCTTCCTAGGCCTCGCCGTTGTCCATCGCCTTGGTGCTCTCGGCGCGGCGTGGTCAACGTGGTCAACGACATTCCATCAGAAGAGTACTGTATGTGGAGAGGCTGACAGCTGGGTCCATGGCCACAGCCCAGTTTTTTTGTGATTTGCCAAGTAAGTCGCTTTGTCAGGCCTGTTGGGCTGCAAATCTTTCAATACGAGGAGAGCTTTCATTCGGCTGGCCGAGAAAATGTCCCATCAGTAATGAGGAATGGGCTGTACATTTTTAAAACACATCAAACCGGCAATTAGTTTCAAATATCTTTTTTTTCATTTCAAGATTTGAAATTACATTAATTTTATGCGTGGAGAATTTGTTGGATTTTATATTGATATACATTTATTTTTAAAATCAGTTTGAATGTGAGTCAAAATTTTGAGATTAAAAAAAGTTCGGACCGCACCAAAATATGCAAAATTCCGTATAATTTTTTAACCATGGCCACAATGGGGGTTGTAATGCTAACAAAAATAATATGGGCTCCAAGAAAACCTTAATAATTAGCAAATGGGTTGTAAATTATTAGAAATAATGGCAGATGGGTTGTATGCTGTTTTCCACAGATTTGAGGCTCTCCAAAAAAAAGGTTGACCCACAAGCAGTGACTGTTGGATGGCCATCCAACGGCCATCGTGCTTCTTCAATCTCTGCTCTTCCTGCTCCAGCCGCTCAAACTGGCGCCGGCGGGACTGCCTGCTCCCTCCTCCCCGCGGCCGGCTCCGCTGCCGTGCAGGCCTCACTGCCCCACCTTAATCCCATCGCTCGCCTAGCCATCCCTCTACTCACCCACACCTGCTGTTATTCTCCGGCGACGGCAGACGAACTAGTAAACCCTCGTACAGTCGTACTCCCCTCTGCGTGGGAAACAACTGCCGAGTCTTCCCTGCCTCCGTGTCGTTCCCTTCCTAGGCCTCGCCGCCGTCCACCGCCCTGGTTCTCTCGGCGCGGCCTAGTCAATGTGGTCAACGACCGACATGCATCTGAAGTGGACTTTACGTGGAGAGGCCGACAGCTGGGTCCACGGCCGCACGCAAGGAAATGCCTCCTTATTATGCGCAAAATAATGATTCCTCCACCTGACATCAGGGACCCACCGAAACGGCCTCTGTATTTCGCGAAAAAAACGTTACCGCCGCTAACAGCTCGGACCCACCAGCTATATCTTCGCATGCAAGGAAGTGCCTCCTTATTACGCACAAAAAAAATGAATACTCCCCATGTTAGCTGGGACCCAGTATAGTGGCAGGCTGACTTGTGGGCCTACTAAGTTGACGGGGACGGAGGGCTTTGTCAACTTAGTCAATATGCACGATTCTAGCTCTAGTGACCGTACGATGTCCATCCAACGGCCGTAGTGCTTCTTCAACCTCTGGTCTTCTTGCTCCAGCCGCCCAAACCAGTGCCGGTCGTGCCTCGTGCTCCTGCCTCCCATGGCCGACTGCGATGCGGCGGAGGCGTCACCGCCCCCTACTACTCCCACCGCTGGACAGGCCATCCCTCTACTCACCCACACCCCCTGTTATTCTGCGGCGACGGCAGCCTCACACCGCAGTGAACTAGTGAACCCTCGTACTCCTCTACGCGTGGGCATCCACTGCCGCGTCTTCCCCGGCTCCGCCTCGTCCCCTTCCTAGGCCTCGCCGTCGTCCACCGCCCTGGTGCTCTCGACGTGTCTTGGTCAACATGGTCAAGAAACAGCTTCCATCGGACGTGGGCTATACATGGAGAGGCTGACAGCTGGGTCCACGACCGCAGCAAGGAAGTGCCTCCTTATTACATGCAAAATAATTATTCCTCCACCTGACAGCGGGACCCACCGGACAGGCCACCGTATTTCGCCCCCTGACTGCTCGGCCCCACCAGCTACATCTTCGCACACAAGGAAGTGCCTGACAGTCGGGACCCACCTGGTCGAAGCATACATGGCGTTGTCATTCTAGTCGCGAACGTGTACATACATATATACTGGTCGATGTAGAGGCACGCACGTGTCGTAGTAGAGGCGGCCAGGGTGCAAGAAAGAAAATACGGCCACTTATGTGTACATACGGGCGGGGTCTCGAACGCCTACTCGCGCATACGTATGGCCGGGGCTCGTGTACATGGCTGGGTCGGAACGAAGAAACAACGTCGTCGTCATGTTCATGGGGAGGCAATGGAATGCGTCGTGTTCATGGGGAGGCAACGAAATGCGTCGTGTTCATCGGGAGGGCTTGTACGGAACATGCGATGGAAACGAGGCCTGGCGTACCGCAGAACGGAGGAAACGGCCTTGTGTTCGACCGGCCACATTTGAAACGGGATCCTGTTCATCAGGAGGGGTGTGGCGTACTGCAAAACGGAGGAAACGGACCTCCTATGGTTGAAACCGGGGTCCTGTTGATAGGGAGGGGTGTGGCGTACCGCAAAACGGAGGAAACGGACTTGTGTTGGAGCGCTACGATCGAAACGGGGGTCCTGTTCATTGGGAGGGGTGTGGCGTACCGCAAAACAGGACTCCACGGGATACTATTCATCTCCACCGTTGACCCCCTCCAGCCTCCACGAGCTACTATTCATCCACCGTCGACCTCCTCCAGCCTCCACCTATGACTGTTCATCCACGGGCTCCTGTTCATCCAACCTCCACCGCGCGCTACTCCACCGGCTACTGTTCAACCATCCCTCTCCATGGGCTCCTATTCAACCACCCCTCCATGGGCTACTGTTCATCCTACCCTCCACCATCTACTATTCATCCTGCCCTCCACGCGGTGGTCCTGTTCATCCAGCCCTCCACGGGGTCCTGTTCATCCTGCCCCAACCGGCTCGATCGATCGGGGTCCTGTTCATCCAGTGGCAACACCACGGGGTCCTGTTCATCAACCCCCACCGGGAACTGTTCATCCAAACCCCCCGCAACGCTCACTGTTCATCCAGAGGCAGCATCGATCGGCTTCGGTTAGCAGCAGTAGCGAAGGAATCGCTCAATCGGGTTCAGTTAACAGCCATCGATCGATCGCTCGGGTTCAGCAACGCGTAGCCTGCAGTGCAATCGCTCGGGTTCAGTTAGAGCACAACGCCTCGCTCGGGTTCAGTTAGAGCCAACGCCTCGCACACACGCGCGTATGTGTACGAGAGAAACGGGCATCGCTCGGCCCCCGACCTCCCACCGTAACCGAGAACTCCCCGAAATTTTCCTCGCCCTCGCTTCTACCGCGTTTTTTTCGTCATGGAAGGCCCAAAGAATGTCATGCAGCTGCGTCTCCGGCCCGCCCAGGACGAACAACCCATTTTCTGTCATGATTTTTTTTCATAGAAGTAGGAGCCCACCACATCTATGATGATACCGGGGTTTGTCACAATTATCGTCACAAAAGTGTCATATGTATGACAGAATTTTTTTTCGTTCGGCCCAAAATGTCACGGATGTGTCTTTTTTTTTGTAGTGAGGGGAGGAGGCCGTCGGCCCTAGGGGCGCGCCATGGGGGGGGGAACCGACTAGGACTCCTAGTCCAAGTTGCCTGATACGTCTCCGTTGTATCTATAATTTTTGATTGTTCCATGCCAATATTCTACAAGTTTCATATACTTTTGACAACTTTTTATACTATTTTTGGGACTAACATATTGATCCAGTGCCCAGTGCCATTTCCTGTTTGTTGCATGTTTTTGTTTCGTAGTAAATCCATATCAAACGGATTCCGAACGGGATAAAAACTGACGGAGATTTTTTTTGGAATATATGTGATTTTTGGGAAGAAAAACCAACGCGAGACGATGCCCGAGGAGGCCACGAGGCAGGGGGCACGCACCAGGGGGGCAGGCGCACCCTGGGCCCTCGTGGCCACCCCGTAAGGCGGTTGATGCCCTTCTTTCGCCGCAAGAAAGCTAATATACAGATAGAGATCGTGTTAAAATTTCAGCCCAATCGGAGTTACGGATCTCCGGGAATATAAGAAACGGTGAAAGGGCAGAATCTGAGAACGCGAAATAGAGAGAGACAGAGAGACATATCCAATCTCGGAGGGGCTCTCGTCCCTCCCATGCCATGGTGGCCAAGGACCAGAGGGGAAACCCTTCTCCCATCTAGGGAGGAGGTCAAGGAAGAAGAATAATAGGAAGGGGCCCCCTCTCCCCTTCTCTTCCGGTGGCGCCGGAACACTGCCGTGGCCATCACATCATCACCGCAATCTTCACCAACAACTTCACCGCCATCATCACCAACTCTTCCCACTCTATGCAGCGGTGTAACCCTTCTTTTACCCGCTGTAATCTCTACTTAAACATGGTGCTCAACGCTATATATTATTTCCCAATGATGTATGGCTATCCTATAATGTTTGAGTAGATCCGTTTTGTCCTATGGGTTAATTGATGATCGTGATTGGTTTTAGTTACATGTTTTATTATTGGTGATGTCCTATGGTGCTCTCTGTGTCGCGCAAGCGTGAGGGATTCCCGATGTAGGGTTTGCAATATGTTCATGATTTGCTTATGGTGGGTGGCGTGAGTGACAGAAGCACAGACCCGAGTAAGTAGGTTCTTTGCGTATGCGATAAAGAGGACTTGATACTTTAATGCTATGGTTGGGTTTTACCTTAATGATCTTTAGTAGTTGCGGATGCTTGCTAGAGTTCCAATCATAAGTGAATATGATCCAAGTAGAGAAAGTATGTTAGCTTATGCCTCTCCCTCATATAAAATTGCAATAATGATTACCGGTCTAGTTATCGATTGCCTAGGGACAAATAACTTTCTCGTAACAAAAAACTCTTTACTAAAACTAACTTAGTTGTGTCTCTACCTAAACAGCCCCTACTTTTATTTACATAATCTTTATTATCTTGGCAACCTATCCAACAACACCTACAAAGTACTTCTCGTTTCATACTTGTTCTAGGTAAAGAGAACATCAAGCGTGCGTAGAGTTGTATTGGTGGTCGATAGAACTTGAGGCAATATTTGTTCTGCCTTTAGCTCCTTGTTGGGTTCGACACTCTTACTTATCGAAAACTGTTGCGATCCCCTATACTTGTGGGTTATCAAGACCTTTTTCTGGCGCCGTTGCCGGGGAGCAATAGCGTGGGGTGAATATTCTCGTGTGTGCTTGTTTGCTTTATCACTAAGTAATTTTCATTTGCTATTCTTAGTTGTTCTTTATCTTTAGTTATGGATATGGAACACGAAATACCAAAACATTAGGTGTACTTGCTGCTCATGGAGATGAGGAACCTCCTAAAACCCTCGATGCTCGTTATGTGACAGATATTATGTACTACTTTGATAATCCAGAGAAACCCCCATTCAATTTGGTAATGGGAGACATGTTGGATCAACATGAATACTTTAGGGATTATCGCTTGACTCAAAAAGGGAAACTATTATGGGATCAAATTTATATGTTGAAATGGTATGCTAGGCAACTATGCTTGAGATATGATTATACTTGTTACTCTAGGACGAAGGCTCCACACCTTCCCTTTTTATGCAAATTTAATGATAATGAAACTTTGGCTTCTTATGCTATAGGTATATATGACTATTATGATGTGGAACAAATAGAAGAATTTGTTTCTTTTATGGGTGCTTATGCAATTGAATATATGTTCAAAGAATATGAAAATCTTTATGATGCTGTCTACAGACCTAAAAATTTAGCTATCCTTAAATATTGTTATAAGAATTATGAATACAATTCCTATATTGATGCGTTTATTGAGAAAGTCTCCATTGTCCCAGAAGAGACAAATATTTTGCAGGAATCTATGGAAGAAGAAATTGATGAAACTGTGAGCTCATTGGATGAAAAAGATGAGGAGTAGAGCGAACAACAAAAGGATGAAGAGCGGATTGATCACCCGTGCCCACCTTCTAATGATAGTAACTCTTCAACTCATACATTGTTTAATTTCCCTTCGTGCTTACCGAAGGATGAATGCTATGATAATTGCTATGATCCCGTTGATTCTTTTGAAATATCCCTTTTTGATGATGCTTGTTATGCTTGTGGCCAAGATGCCAATATGAATTATGCTTATGGAGATGAAATTGCTATAGTTCCTTATGTTAAACATGAAATTGTTGCTATTGCACCCACACATGATAGTCCTATTATCTTTTTGAATTCTCCAAACTACACTATATCGGAGAAGTTTGTGCTTATTAAGGATATATTGATGGGTTGCCTTGTACTACTACACATGATTATTTTGATAGATATAATATGCATGTGCTTGCTGCTCCTACTTGCAATTATTATGAGAGAGGAACTACATCTCCGCCTCTCTATGTTTCCAATACGACAAAATTGCAAGAAACTGTTTATACTATGCATTGGCCTTTACTATGTGCGCATGAATTGTTCTTTTATGACATGCCGATGCATAGGAAGAGAGTTAGACTTTGTTGTTACATGATATATGTTACTTTGTGCTCACTACTAAATTACAAATCATTGTTAATTAAAATTGTCTTTGATATACCTTGGGATCCGGGTGGATTCACTACTTGAGCACTATATGCCTAGCTTAATGGCTTTAAAGAAAGCGCTGCCAGGGTGACAACCCGGAAGTTTTATAGAGTCATTTATTTCTGTTGAGTGCTTTTATATAGTTTAAAAACAACAAAAATAAAGAGGGGAATCCAAAACCTTTTCAAAAAGGAAAGTGAAAGTGCGAGAGACAAGCATTGTTGAAGTGGGAGCTAGCCTTGAACTTTCTTCATGCTCACGGAAACTTTGTGAATCTTGATTACAGAAACTTTTCAACAAAAATAATTATCCCCTTGTACAATTCCATTGTATTATAAAAATAATGTGACAAGGTTTGCCTTTAGGATGTTTACTTTGCTTGTTGGTTTGTACGGTGCAAGACATAAACTTTGGCTGTAGTGCGCAATTTTACATTTTTTTACTGGAACGTCAAATGGTTCTGATTCTTTTTTCACTATCTTTCTATATAAATTCTTTATTTTTACTAATTTTGGCAGAATTTTTCAAGTATTAGAAGTATGGTGAATGTTCAGATTATTAAAGACTGTTCTGTTTTAGACAGATTCCATTTTTGATGCATAGTTTGCTTGTTTTGATGAAAATATCGATTTATATTAGTGGATTAAGCCATGAAAAAGTTATATTACAGTAGACACAATGCAAAAACAAAATATGAATTGGTTTACAACAGTACTTAGAGTAGTGATTTGCTTTATTATACTAACGGATCTTACTGAGTTTTCTGTTGAAGTTTTGGGTGGATGAAGTGTTCGATGATCGATAAGGTCTCGATGTGAGAAGAAGAAAGAGAGGCAAGAGCTCAAGCTTGGGGATTACCGAGGCACCCCAAGTAAATATTCAAGGATACTCAAGTGTCTAATCTTGGGGATGCCCCGGAAGGCATCCCCTCTTTCTTCAACAAGTATCAGTATGTTTTCGGATTCGTTTCATTCATGTGATATGTGCAGATCTTGGATCGTCTTTTGCATTTAGTTTTCACTTTTCTTTTTATGCACCATGCTGGTATGAGATAGTACTTGGTTGATTTATAGAATGCTCTATGCATTTCACTTATATCTTTTGAGTATGGATTTATAGAATGCTTCATGTGCTTCGCTTATATCATTTGATGTTTGGATTGCCTGTTTGTCTTTACATAGAAAACCGCCATTTGTAGAATGCTCTTTTGCTTCACTTATATTTGTTAGAGCGTGGGCATATCTTTTGTAGAAAGAATTAAACTCTCTTGTTTCACTTATATCTATTTAGAGAGATGACAGGAATTGGTCATTCACTTGGTTAGTCATAAAATCCTACATAAAACTTGTAAATCACTGAATATGATATGTTTGATTCCTTGCAATAGTTTTGCGATATAAAGATGGTGATATTAGAGGCATGCTAGTGGGTAGTTGTGGTTTAGTAGAAATACTTGTGTTGAGGTTTGTGATTCCCGTAGCATGCACGTATGGTGAACCGTTATGTGATGAAGTCGAAGCATGATTTATTTATTGATTCTCTTCCTTATGAGTGGCGGTCGGGGACGAGTGATGGTCTTTTCCTACCAATCTATCCCCTAGGAGCATGCGCATAGTACTTTCTTTCGATAGCTAATAGACTTTTGCAATAAGTATGTGAGTTCTTTATGACTAATGTTGAGTCCATGGATTATACGCAGTCTCACCCTTCCATCATTACTAGCCTCTCTAGTACCGCGCAACTTTCACCGGTACCATAAACCCACCATATACCTTCCTCAAAACAGCCACCATATCTACCTATCATGGCATTTCCATAGCCATTCGGAGATATATTGCCATGCAACTTCCATCATCATCATATACATGACTTGGGCATCATTGTCATATTGCTTTGCATGATCGTAAGATAGCTAGCATGATGTTTTCATGGCTTGTCCGTTTTTTGATATCATTGCTACGCTAGATCATTGCACATCCCGGTACACCGCCAGAGGCATTCATATAGAGTCATATCTTTGTTCTAGTATCGAGTTGTAAAATTGAGTTGTAAGTAAATAAAAGTGTGATGATCATCATTATTAGAGCATTGCCCCAGTGAGGAAAGGATGATGGAGACTATGATTCCCCCACAAGTCGAGATGAGACTCCGGACTTTAAAAATAAATAAAAGAGGCCAAACAAGCCCAAATAAAAAAAGGCCAAAGAAGCCCACGAAAAAATAAAAAAATGAGAGAAAGAGAGAGAAGGGGAAATGTTACTGTCCTTTTACCACACTTGTGCTTCAGAGTAGCACCATGTTCTTCATATAGAGAGACTATTGAGTTATCACTTTCATATACTAGTGGGAATTTTCATTATAGAACTTGGCTTGTATATTCTGATGATGGGCTTCCTCAAACGCCCGAGGTCTTCACGAGCAAGCAAGTTGGCTGCACACCCACTTAGTTTCCAGTTTGAGCTTTCATACACTTATAGCTCGTAGTGCATCCGTTGCATGGCAATCCCTACTCACTCACATTGATATCTATTGATGGTCATCTCCATAGCCCGTTGATACACCTAGTTAATGTGAGACTATCTTCTCCTTTTTGTCTTCTCCGCAACCACCATTCTATTCCACCTATATTGATATGTCCATGGCTCACGCTCATGTATTGCGTGAAAGTTGAAAAGATTTGAGAACATCAAAAGTATGAAACAATTGCTTGGCTTGTCATCGGGGTTGTGCATGATTTGAATATTTTGTGTGGTGAAGATGGAGCATAGACAAACTATATGATTTTTTAGGGATAACTTTCTTTGGCCATGTTATTTTGAAAAGACATGATTGCTTTATTAGTAGGCTTGCAGTATTATTTTTTTTATGTCAAATGATAAACTATTGCTTTGAATCACACGTGTCTTAATATTCATGCCATGATTAGATATGTGATCAAGATTATGTTAGGTAGCATTCCACATCAAAAATTATCTTTTTTATCATTTACCTACTCGAGGACGAGCAGGAATTAAGCTTGGGGACGCTGATACATCTCCGTCGTATCTATAATTTTTGACTGTTCCATGCCAATATTCTACAACTTTCATATACTTTTCACAACTTTTTATACTATTTTTGGGACTAACATGTTGATCCAGTGCCTAGTGCCAGTTCCTGTTTGTTGCATGTTTTTTGTTTGGCAGTAAATCCATATCAAACGGAGTCCAAACGGGATAAAAACTGACAAATATTTTTTTGGAATATATGTGATTTTTGGGAAGAAAAACCAACGCGAGACGATGCCCAAGGGGGGCACGAGGCAAGGGGCGCGCCCCAAGGGGGCAGGCGGGCCCCGGGCCCTCGTGGCCACCCCGTAAGGCGGTTGATGCCCTTCTTTCGCCGCAAAAAAGCTAATATCCGGATAGAGATCATGTTAAAATTTCAGCCCAATCCGAGTTACGGATCTCCGAGAATATAAGAAACGGTGAAAGGGCAGAATCTGAGAACGCGAAACAGAGAGAGACGGAGAGACAGATCCAATCTTGGAGGGGCTCTCGCCCCTCCCATGCCATGGAGGCCAAGGACCAGAGGGGAAACCCTTCTCCCATCTAGGGAGGAGGTCAAGGAAGAAGAATAAGAGGAAGGGGCCCCCTCTCCCCTTCTCTTCCGGTGGTGCCGGAACGCTGCCGTGGCCATCATCATCATCACCGCAATCTTCACCAACAACTTCACCGCCATCATCACCAACTCTTCCCCCTCTATGCAGCGGTGTAACCCCTCTTTTACCCGCTGTAATCTCTACTTAAACATGGTGCTCAATGCTATATATTATTTTCCAATGATGTATGGCTATCCTATGATGTTTGAGTAGATCTGTTTTGTCCTATGGGTTATTTGATGATCGTCATTGGTTTGAGTTGCATGTTTTATTATTAGTGTTGTCCTATGATGCTCTCCGTGTCGCGCAAGCATGCACTACTAGGGAAAAGCCTATACATAGAATCTTACGAGCAGCGTGCTTTAAAATCAGGCGCTGCTGCTAAGTAGCAGTAGCGCGGGCTATAGAAACTCGTTGCTGAAACAAGTTTATCAGTAGCGCGTGCACTCCAAGAAGCGCTACTGCTAAAATTCCCACGATGCCGCCACGAGGCCAATTATAGCAGTAGCTCGTTAAACTAAACAGCGCTACTGCTACGTAACGTAGCAGTAGCGCATTCAGGCAATAATCGCTACTGCTAAATTAACTACAAACATTTAGTCCCACCTCACTCCGTGGAGAGAGTTTTACCCACCTTAAATATGTTTCTTATACAACTTTCACAAGCACTTGGTCTTCATTGAACTCTATGTGTAGGATCTGTGGCCGCAATAGGAATCCTCGCCAGTTCTTAAACCAACCGGCGAGGATTCCTATTGACAAATCAGATTGTACACAAAAAGACCATTGATGATCAATGTATTTTTTATGTCTATGTCTATTTTTACATACTGACACATAGCAGTAGCGCGTTCACGCCAAAAGGCGCTACTGATAGGTCGTTTAGCAGTAGCGCATTTCCCTATAGCGCGCTACTGCTATGCCATTCGATCTCCCCCCACTCACTAGCCTCATCCACATATCACACTCACACACACTCAATCGGTCTCCTCCTCACCCCCCGCACCGCCGGTCATCCCCCGTCGCCCCTCCCCCGATATGTGCCGCTGTCGCCTCATCCTCCTCGCTGGACTCGGTACCGGCCTCCTCCTCCGTCCTCCCTCCACTCGCCGCTGGCCGGCCAATCCTCGCTCCGCCTTCCTCCTTGATTCGTCCTCCCTCCACTCGCCGCCGGCCGGCCCCTCCTCGCTCCGCCTTCCTCCTCTGTCCTACTATCTTCTCCCTCCTCGAGTCGCCCCTCCTTGTCCATCCTCCCTGATACATTTTGATTTAGTAGGCTTTCATATGTAACATTTTGATTTAGTTGATATGATTCAGTTGATTTAGTAGGCTAGTTGATTTAGTTGATTTAGAACATTTTGATTTAGTTTATTTAGTAGGCTAGTTGATTTAGTTGATTTAGTGGGCTAGTTGATTTAGAAAATTTTGATTTAGTTGATTTAGTATGCTAGTGGATTTAGTATGCTAGTTGATTTAGTTGATTTAGTATGCTCGATTTAGTTTTTTTGTAATAAGTTATTTTTTGGCAAAGTGTAGGTGCCAATTTAGTTAAATTTGCCACTTATTTGTTTAAACAATTATCTTAGGCAATAGGGGCCAAATTAGGATTATAATTGTTCATAAAATTGTTTCTCGCGGAAGAACCAAAAATATCACATGTTACTATTTTTCTTTCCTGTGAAGTGAATCGTTAATCCTTTGCTCATATTGCTTTAGGAAAATGGCGCCACCACCAGCACCACTATGTCGACTGTGCAAGTCAAGGTGCGCCAGCAGCCTTGTAACCGGCAAGCTATCCGGCATCTACTTCCATCCGAGTTTTTGTCATGCGGCGGTAAGAAATTAGATGAAATTTAACAACTATTTTATTTTTAGTGTTGGCATTACTGCATTGTGTCATTTTGCTTTTCTTACACAGATCGTCCCATGCAATGTGAGGTTGAAATTCAACAAGCTGACAGGAGACACTGTGACATTTGAGGCTCCTGAGGGCCGTACACTATGGAGGTTGAGAAAGGACGCAATATGTCACAGATTAGAGGAGATGGATGGGCCCGTTTCCTCGCTCGCATGCGTCTTACTGGTGGTGAGTTGATCAGATTCTCCTTCAGAGCAGAAAGACCTAAGCTGGTTGTCATTTATATCCACCTGGTGGAAGATGATGAAGATGACGAAGATGATGAAGATAATGAGGACCCACTCAATGAAGATGATGAGAACCCACTTCATGAAGCCATCATAGCTCAAAGAATGAGGCTGAGCGAGGAGGAGGTGTGCAACCTATGGGACATAATTCCGCCACGTGATGACTTTGTCGGGGTGCCATTCGTGACCCGCCTGACAAGTACCATGGTCGATCGGCATGAAATGGTATGTTATACGTACTGCATGTAGTAATTTGATGATATATATATGCTTTATTGTTATACTTACAAATGCAAATTATCCGATTATATGCTTAGTGAATCCGATGATATGCTTAGTGTAGAGTCCAATGATATGCTTTGTGGAATCTAGTCGATGATATACTTTAGTGTAGAGTCTGATCACATGCTTATTAGTGTAGAATCCAAGGAACTATTATTAGTGTAGATAATCCATATATACTTATTAGTAGAATTCATGATTAATTAGTACAAATGCGTAGTACTATGTCTTTTGATAGTGTAGAAATCTAGACTTAATAGAAATATATTTGCAAGAGTATGTGTGAGGCTATTTATTAATTGATATGTTTTTCTTGTTCGGAGATTGCCAAAGAACCTATCTGTGAGTTGTGGAATCGATCCTGATGAAGAAGGCTCAGTTGGACTACGCCTTACCGCAAGGGGCTCCGTCACCACCTGTACTTACCGCATGGACACAAATGGCCGCACACACTTGAACTCGGTTGGGTGGAAGAGATTCCTCGTTGGCAAGAATCTTCGTGTTGGACAGGCCATCCTAATTACTATCAGGAACACCCACCACCCAGGCTTGAGGATGATGATCGTCGTCGATATCATCTAGAACTACATATGTGTGTGTGGCTATATCATCTAGAACTACATATGATGATCGTCGTCGATACCATGTAGAACTACATATGATGATCATCGTCGATATCATCTAGAACTAAATATGATGATTGTCGTCGACGTCACCTTGTACTGCTTGAGGATGCATGTTGAGTATATATGAAATTTTTATCTAGTACTCCCTCGGTTTGAAATTACTCGTCATGGTTTGAGTTCAAATTTGAACTAAAACCACGACGAGTAATTTCGAACCGAGGGAGTACTACCTAGTCTATCTATCTATCTATATCTATATCTATCTATCTATATCTATATCTATACCTATACTAATTATAGACTTCCTAGAAATTCCACCGTTAATTAGAAATTACGAGCCGTAGATCTGAGATGGGTCCAAATTATTACGGTGTAGATTAACTTTCGTAAAAAAACGACAAACCTTTCAGCCAGATTAGTACGTCCAAAAATAAATACGCTACAAAGCCCAACATCTTTGAAGCCCAAGGAGATGCCCAAAATTCTCACACACACAGTCTCTCTCAATCTCTCAATCTCTCACGTCTCTCTTTCTATCTCAGGTCTTTCTTTGCCTGAAAAAAAATATCTCATGTCTCTCTTCCTCCCCACATGAAAAACAGATCAGGCCGTCGCTCCCATAGGTCTCCATCGGACGCTGCCCTTCCCAACCGCAGTAGCATGCAGCATCCCCAACTGCCTCTCTTCCTAATCCTCTTTCTATATGAGTCTTATCTTTGGGACATTTTTGCCTCCAGTCTTTCATCCACGCTGGAATCGATCTGAAAAAACTAGGTATGACTTACGACATGATCCAACCCACCCTCTACTACTGTTAGGTATGGTTCGATCTATTATCCACTGCGGCTTGTGATTCAGATTTTAACTTCTGGCCACACAGTGATCCAATATATATTCTTAGGACCGAATCTGTCCAATATGGTTGATGCATCGGAGGAGGTGTACCATGTACCACAACAGTTTGAAGCAGATTGTGCTGATCACTCCTGCGTCCCGTTAGCACGCAAGTAACTGGGTATCCTTGAATTTCCTGATTTGGATAATTTCTACTCCTAAAGTTTATCTCTAATACTCTGTCCAGAAGGTTGGTGCTAGCTCTGGAATTTTGAAAGGCTGATTTGTGGCAAGTGTGTGTACGTAAACTTGGATTTGTGGTGATTTTGTAAGGCTGATGATGATGGCGGATGATATAGGCTGATTTATTTCCATCCGCTATGAGGCACTTCTGCCTGGCCGTTTCCTATGCCATAATCCCAGCTGCTTAGTGTGTACCTCTCAATGGCCCAGCGGGAACAACCATGACCACGTACCTGTTGGGGACAACCTCTCGGCGACTCCAATGTTCGATTACAATCTCTCTACTAGGTATACCTCAAGTACCATAGATCATGAAGTGTGGCATCAAGAACTCAGCACACTGCAGGAGAAGACCATGAAGATCAGCAAGGAAGTGGTAGGTGGTGTGCTTCAATCTCTTCTATGAGGTTTCTACTGTTGATTGATTTTTTCTATTATCTCATGTCATATCTGTGAGTGTTTTATTGCAGTTGCATGTATCATGAAGGTTGGTCAAGAAGGTGCGAGACTGCTGCTACTTAAAGGCCAGCGTGGCCTGCAACCACTAAGAAGACACCCACCATGCATGTTCCTTGCAAGCAGAAGCAACATGACTTTGCCGTCAATAAGATAACAAGGATCAAATCGATCACCATCTACATGTGTTACTACTCTCAGCAGAGTGGAATAAATGTTTGTAAAGTAACCTTTTCTCTGGCCGGTTCAAATCATCCCTCCTACGTTTAGTCGTTTACCTGTTGGACATGCTCACCATGTGTTTGAAATAATGCTTAGAGAAATTGCTATACCTGTGTTATTTTCTATTCAGATGATTCCCGTGATTTATACTTTTACAAGGAAAACATTATATATAAGCATCGGATATATCCTTTGAATCAATGCACGAGGTCCTGAATTTAATTTAGGATATGGTGAAATACATGGTATATTATCCAACAGTAGGTATTGTTGCGCCGATCGATATCTTTTCTATACATACATGCTATATGTTATGCAGATTTTACCGCTGGAAGTAAATTATTGTATAGATTCTGTATACTAATTAAGTACCAGTACCTTTTGTGTTGCATGCAGATTAAAAAAATTGTGTACTGGCCATTGTTTTCTTATAGACCCTCATCTATCATATTTTCTGCTACAAATTTGGTGCAGGTAAGTCCATAGTTCTGTGGATACCACATCGGCATGTCCAGAATTATTAATTTGTATTCTTTCAGCACCCACATGGTCTAGAAAGACATGTTTACATTTTAGTTCTATTTCTTTCCAACTTACATGAATGAATTGGGACATCGGCATTGAAGGAACGGTCAAGAGAGAACAGCGGAAAGATCAGTTCGTTTTCTCCTATTATACATGGATATGATACCTTCTCACGTTCTACTCCTAAATAGTTCGTGGTTTGGTCCCCTTTTCATAGTTCCCAGTTTCGTTCTTATCTTCATCATCTATCTCTTACCAAGTTCTAGGCGTGAACCTATGAAATTATGATATCTAACATGTATTATTGCTTTGCTACCTAGATTGTTCTAACTGTGCCTTGGCCTTGACTTAGATGAAAAAGAGTCAGTTCTTTGGTGTCGTGCCTAGCTACAGTTGGTTGTTTTGTAAGTTGCAAGGTATCTCATAAGGCACATGAACGGATATTCATGATATTAATTTGGATCTCCATGCCGTGGGGTAGAAAGGACAGAAAGGAGCAGTAGGATAGCCGGTCTAATATTGAGCAGATACTGTCTCCGGGATCACTACCTCGGTGCAAGCATCCTCTTCCCCATGCCTCCTGATTTGGTCATGGTGGTTAAGAGGTATAATACTATAATCATGCCCAATTGGATAAGAATCCTATGTTTCATGCAATTTCTTTGAGTTGATTTCCTCTGCAGAAGAATTTACGTGCAGGCTGTCCTCGCTAGGAGGGAAATTTGATCATGTGTGCTGTTAGTAGGTCTTCCAGAACTAATAGTTTTTTGTATAAAAAATCAGGAGCTTCAACCAATTCGCTCGCATGGCAAGCGACTAGCTCTAGCAAGATGGGTTCTATTTCAATTACAGCTTAGAGATAACGTTTTCTAGAACTAAACGCTTACGATTATGTTATTTGGATTGCCGCAGACAGATGATTAGGTTGTCTCTTAGTTTTTTTCATGTTATATAAGAGCCTATTAAATAGTTCTTTGCGTCGGATCCTTAGTGTACGCAGCTGTTTTTTTGCATATTGGCATTTAATAAGCACCTATATACAAGCAGTCTGCACATTAGAGATGGTCTAACATGATGTAGTTTTACTGTTGCAATGAAATAAATGAAACGATAGCCGTTGTTCAGGAGGAAACCTGGAGTCAGCATCTAGCACCCTGCACTGCAAACCATCGGTTTGTGGTAACTTTGGTATCCCGGTGGTGAAAATTGGAGCATATATACTCTACAGCCAATCGAATCATTTATAAGTATGACATGAACCATAGAAAGGTAACTGAATCTGATCTGACTTTGGTTTAGGTCCAAATATAACAACCTTACATTGTTAAGCGCGTTCGAAATTGTGAACTAAATTATGCTTAACGTGAGAGGAAATCAAGTTTCTTGCTACTGTATGGCTAACAGTAGCAGCATATCAAGTATAACAGTGGACTGCACTATTGTTTGTTCACCGTGTTGTTCTTCTTTAGTTAAAGATTTTCTGAACATTGATACATATCTCTTAATAGCACTCGCCTAAACACTTTTTCCTTCATCTATAAGTCTTATATTTTTTACATAACTGCATCTTGACGCGGCCAAACAGTGCAGCAATTATATTGTAATAGTGATTGCATATGTAGCTCTTTTGTTTCCACCCCGAAAGGTCATTAAACTTAATTTAAATTTCAGTTCGATCTGAAGAGGTTATGCCCTTTCACTTAGTATTGACCAGTATAAAATTCCTAAGGATCCATTTAAATTTGTTGTCAATGTTTATGCATCATTAGTTTCATAAGATACCAGAATGCATGTGTGGAGAGAATATTAGTTCAGTTGTTAAAAACAACAGTTGTACTATTCCTGAATTTTGTTAGATCAACTGGTCCGCTACATGGCTACACTTGAACTATTTATAGAATCCCTTTCTTTGCATACTTTTAGTCCTACAAGTTCTTTGTTGCTACAAATAATTGATTTATTCTTCATATAGATATCCTCCAGAAAGATATTGATAGCGTGAGAAAGAAATTTTATGTCAGATAGCTATTTCTCATTCCACATTTTACTACTTCTCATTTTGTGGCCTTCCTTCAAACACATTAACTTGATGCAGTCTGTAGGCACTGTATGCTGATCTCACATTTCTCTTTTCATCTCTTGGTCTGCATGAATTTTACTGGTATAGTGCACATTTGTGATAGGAACTCTTAGCGTTGAGGAAAAACAAAGAGTCATTTTGTATTTACGCTCTGTAATTTACATGCCAAAAATCACAAAACTAGAATACAAATATATGGCATCAATCTCGGGAGAATGCAGATAACACTTACAGATTCAATTAAGACCCTTGAGAGGCTTTCGAAAGCACACGGGAAGTAGCAACTAATGTTCCCATGATAAACAAAATACTAATATTCTCCAAAGACACAAAGTTAGCATTTTGTATATCCTAGAGTCAACCACATTTGAAATTATTCACTCATGATAGCCGTGCGAATGCAAGGGTTGGCGACTAGTACCTATAATGCTTTATGAAATTGATATCTAGTAGTACCTAGTATCTGGAAATTGCAGTTTATCGAAGCTGGAGTGGGGAAATGGTGAAAGATATAACAGTAGCGCGGGACCAGGAAATCGCTATAGCTAACTAATAGCATCGCATTCCTGAAAAGCGTTGTTGCTATAGTCAATAGTAGTAGCGCGGGTACAGGCAACGCTACTACTAAGAGTTAGCTGTAGCGCCTTATTGGTAGCGCGGGCACCCACGCTGCTGATAGGCCTAAAACCCGCACTGCTGCTAGCCTTTTCCCTAGTAGTGCTAAGGGATTCCCGCTGTAGGGTTTGCAATATGTTCATGATTTGCTTATGGTGGGTGGCGTGAGTGACAGAAGCACAGACCCGAGTAAGTAGGTTGTTTGTGTATGGAATAAAGAGGACTTGATACTTTAATGCTATGGTTGGGTTTTACCTTAATGATCTTTAGTAGTTGCGGATGCTTGCTAGAGTTCCAATCATAAGTGCATATGATCCAATTAGAGAAAGTATGTTAGCTTATGCCTCTCCCTCATATAAAATTGCAATAATGATTACCGGTCTAGTTATCGATTGCCTAGGGACAAATAACTTTCTCGAAACAAAAAGCTCTATACTAAAACTAACTTAGTTGTGTCTCTACCTAAACAACCCCTACTTTTTATTTATGTAATCTTTATTATCTTGCAAACCTATCCAACAACACCTACAAAGTACTTCTAGTTTCATACTTGTTCTAGGTAAAACGAACATCAAGCGTGCGTAGAGTTGTATCGGTGGTCGATAGAACTTGAGGGAATATTTGTTCTGCCTTTAGCTCCTCGTTGGGTTCGACACTCTTACTTATCAAAAACTGTTGTGATCCCCTATACTTGTGGGTTATCATTGCCCCCCCCCTTCCTTCTCTTGGAGGTGGAAAGGGGGAAGGAGAGGGAGAGGGGGAAAGGAAAGGGGGGCCGCGCCCCTTCCCCTTGTCCAATTCGGACAGCCCATGGGGGTGCGCGCCACCCCTTGTGGGCTCCCTCTCTCCCCCCTATGGCCCATGTGTTGGGGAACATAGTAATTTCAAAAAAATTCCTACCCACACGCAAGATCATGGTGATGCATAGCAACGAGAGGGAAGAGTGTTGTCCACATACCCTCGTAGACCGTAAGCGGAAGCGTTATGACAGAGCGGTTGATGTAGTTGTACGTCTTCACGATCGACCGCTCTAGCTCCGAGGGTACGGCACCACCGCGATCTACACATGTTTAGTTCGGTGACGTCCCACGAACTCACGATCCAGTCACTACAAGAAATATGTCAACTTATGACCTTCTGTCAGTGACCCTCGAAGAATTGGTCATAAATTTATGACCATTTTAGACCAATTGGTCAAAAGCTGTTCAGGGGGCTCCAAACCCTAAACTATTGCGACCATTTTGGTCAGAAAGGTCATAATTTCCTTAAACGAAATGGTCACAAAGCAAACAGTGCTAGTCCGCTGCCTTATTTCTAGTTGTTAATGACCAATATAGATGGTCATAGCCTTGTAGATTGTGGTGGGTTGTGATGACTAGGCGCCATCTCATCAGTTTTGCCTATGTGTCATGTCCATGTGGCAGTTTTTGCCCTAGGTTGTGACGCAACCTATATTTCTATCATTCCCAAAATTCCCAAAAAAATCTCATAAATTCTTTGGGGCATATCTTCAGCAAATATGTAAAAATCCTTCATTGCCTAGTTCAAAACTAATTCAACAATATTCATTTTCCTATTCTGTTTATATATTCTTGATTGCCCTCGGAATTTTTGGGCACTCTTTCCTATCCAAATCATTACCGCATGACAAAATTCAGCTCCATTTGCCTAGCAAATCTTCTTCGGCAAATTTCCAAAGTTATTGTCCACCTAGAAGCATTGTGAAGGAAGTACCTTTTTTATATCTCTAAATGACATGAAATTTATACAGTTCCTTCATATGCCCAAATTATCACCCTCCTCCAAATTGTAGCTCAGTCAAATCATCTATGTGAGCCCAGGTTCAATTTATATTTTATGGCCAAATTGGCACGTTGCAAAGCAAGTGTTATATAGACCCCTCCTATTACCCTCAAACTTTTCGGGCACTCTTCCATACCCAAATCATTGCCACATGATAATATTCAGCTCAATTTTCCTAGTAAATCGTTCTCGGGAAATTTCCAAAGTTTCTACCTCGAGAGAAGCTTTGTGAAGTAAGTACTAGCTAGGCTTACCCAAATGATCTGAAAATTTACCAGCGCATGACCATACCTAAATAACTTACCTACACCAATTTTGAGCTCATTTCATTCATCCAATCTCTCTCACTAGTTTTCCCAAGTTTCTGTCCATAGAAGAGCATTGTGAAGCAAGTACTACTTTGGCATGTCCAAATGGTATCAATTTTCTACAATGCTTTCCTATGCCCAAATAACCATCCTCCACAAAATTTCAGCTCACTCCATTCATTATTTTGAGCCCAGCTTCAACATTCATATTTTTGTCCAGCGTGGTACTTTGCAAAGCAAGTACCACCTAGGATCCTCCTTTTGAGCTGAAATTTTTTGAAGACATTCTACTTAGTAGATGATCATCCTCAGCCAAAACTCACGCCCATTGGCCATGTGCATTTCCCGTATCGCTAATCAAACACTTGGCTGCTAATTCATGTTTGAGCATCGATCGATCTCCTCGTGAGAATCTTATGTTGCAATTTTCTTCCTAGCACCAACCTGGGGAATGCCCAACCCACTAGACATGCCTAGGCCGCGCAGAACACATGGCAACGTCACGGTCGCGCGGTGACCACGCGGCGGGCATGCGAGTTTACGCGCTCTAGAGTTGGGGCCCTCGGCCGCCGCCCAAACCTCGACGTATCGCCACCAAACCATGTATTTATGAATAAATAGGTCCTTATGTAACTAGAAATGATTTTTGGAAAAAATAAATAGCAAACTATGAGGCAGCTGCAGTTCAAATTTGACCCGCTTCCAACTAAATCGGCGGAAATTTGTCTTTTTCACGAGAGGTGGATCAAAACATTTTACACCCAACCAATTTGTCAATTGTGCATTAAATATGGCCTAGTATTTTATAAAAATGATTTGGTCCAATTTTGCAACAATTATTTGGTAGTTCCTTCACAAAAAAACCTCCTTTCGGGCACTCGAAAAATGGAAAATGGTTTTTTCGTCCAACGAAAATGAAAACTTCCTTAGACAACATTGTTTGCCATTCCAATATGCACTCTTGTGCACAATATGAGATCATTTGAACAAACTATGCCATGAATGTGGCCATAAGATTGATCATTTGGCTTGAAAGCCATTGATCTCCACACATGGTAGCTCGTTTCTGAGAACACTTTTTTAAAATAATTGCCGTATTACAAGTTTGTTATTTTTCCTCGGAACTGGGCCACATATAATGACACAATGCGAAGGTTTCCCAGTTTTTTGATTTTTTTTAATTTTTTATGCCCGTTTCAAAATGCGGTCAAAACGGCGGGAATGACCGTTCCTAGCTAGTGGTTGAATCTTGGAATTTTCTTGGTGTTTCTATGATAAAATAGATACTTATGTACCTATAAATGATTTTTGGAAAAAACAAAGAGCAAACTACAAGGCAGCTACAGTTCAAATTTGACCCGCTTCCAACTGAATCGGCGGAAATTTGTCTTTTTCATGAGAGGTGGATCAAAACTTTTTACACCCAACCATTTTGTCAATTGTGCATTAAATATGTCCTAGTATTTTAGAAAAATGATTTGGTCCAATTTTGCAACAATTATTTTGGAGGTCCTTGACAAAAAAACCTCCTTTCGGGCACTCGAAAAGTGGAAAATGGTTTTTTCGTCCAAAGAAAATGAAAACTTCCTTAGGCAACATTGTTTGCCATTCCAATAT
This sequence comes from Triticum aestivum, assembly GCF_018294505.1. NCBI lineage: Eukaryota > Viridiplantae > Streptophyta > Magnoliopsida > Poales > Poaceae > Triticum > Triticum aestivum. Next base: position 28,972,648 of record NC_057794.1, read on the forward strand.
GCACCCTTGTGCACAATATGAGATCATTTGAACAAACTATGCCATGAATGTGGCCATAAGATTGATCATTTGCCTTGAAAGCCATTGATCTCCACACATGATAGCTCGTTTTTGAGAACACTTTTTTAAAATAATTGTCGTATTACAAGTTTGTTATTTTTCCTCGGAACTTGGCCACATATAATGACACAATGCGAATGTGACGCCCGGGTAATTAAGCTACAGTGATCCTCTGCTAATGGTGCCACGTCACCTTGTTTATAGTTGCTAATCTCGGGTTAGTTCAAAAACCGGTTCGAATTTCAAATACAAATCGATCAAACAACAAAAGTTTTCAAAATTAAAACTAAAATGTTCGGGTTATGTCAAATAATCATAGGTAATTATGGTGGAAAAACCACACTTTTATAAAGTGTTTAAATGCACTATAATAGATAAACAGTGGCAAAAACAGTTATTCAATGCTTTTAGAATAATAAATAATTCCAAAACTATTTTATTTCAGTATTAAACTATTGTGGCAGTGGCATAATTTGTAAAATCCTATTTAGGTGCCACTTTGGTAATTTACTAAAACTAAAATAATAGGAAACTAAAAGAAAGCAAAGTATAAAAAAAACAGAAAACAAATCTAACTAAAAATAAAAAAAAAGAGGCACCCCCCCCCCACTGGGCCATCTGTGGCCCAGCTAGCCAGCCCAACTGGGCAAAGGCCCAGCCGGCCGACCCAGCCCCCTCCATATCCCCACCAGGGAGGAAACCCTAACCCACGACCCACCTCACTCCTCCCCCCCCCGATCCCCTCCTTCTCCTCCCCCGCGCCGTCCGGATCGGGAGCTGCCCGATCCCGTCGCCCCCCCCCCCCTCCCGACGCCGGCGACCCCCGCCGCCCCGTCCGCACCTCCCCGACCTGCCGCGCTGGGCGCAAGGCCCCCTCGCCGCCGCGGGGTCGTCCCCGACCCCCCCCCACCTCGACGGATCCCGTCGCCGTCGGCCGCCTCCCCGCCCTCCTCCTCGCCGGTCGCCTCCGACCGCCCCCGAGCCCGTTTCCCGGACCCTACGCCCCCCACCGTGAGCTCTCCCCCCCCCTTCGCTCCCCCGATCCCCCTGGGATCGATCTCCTCTTCCCCCTCGTTCCCCCCTCCGCACCCGAGCGCCCTCCCGTCGCGGACCTCGTCGCCGGCGCCCTTCCGGTGACCAAATGGTCACGGGGCCGAGCCCCTCGTGCTCAGCGCGTCGCGCACCCCCCTGGCCTTCCCGTTATGCCCGTGGTCGCCGGGTCGTCTCGCGCCCGAACCACCCCGCAGCCTCCGCCGCTCGCCGGCGCCGTTTCCGGCCGAGTCCGGCCGTGCCACTGCCACCGTTGGGCGCGTCGTCGTCGCCCCGTTCGAACGCAACCGCCCGCGCCCCTTTTGGCCACCGGATGACGAATTCCGGTGAGGTCCGGCGCCCCCTCCGCCGCGGAACGGCCACCGGAGTTCCCCAACGCCGGCCGCCGACGTGGCCGACCCGGGGCCACCCCTGGGTCACTGACCCGTGGGCCCTAGGGGCCCGGCCGGTCTGTTGACTCGGTCAGCCAGGCTGACTGGACCGGCCCCTGCCTATGACATTGGGGCCCCACCCCCCCACAGAACTTTTAAATAAAAAGAAAAGGAAAATGAGATTTATATAAAAAAATGAATAAAAACTAATTAATTAATTAATTAGTCAATTAATTAAGTAAATAATTAATCTAATTAATCCTGGTTAATTAACCTAATAACTAATTAACCTAATTAACTACTGTTAATTAAACTTAATTAGGTTAATTAGTTAACAGTGTATGACGAACGGGACCCACCTGTCAGGGTTGACTCAGTCAACCCCTGTTGACTGCTGACGTCAGCATGACATCATGCTGACGTCATAAATACATTTTTTTCGAATTAATTAAATAAATAATTAAATTCCAAAATTGTTAAAATCTTTTAAAAATCATATCTTTTAATCCGTAACTCGGATTAAAATATTTTCAACATGAAAGTTGCTCAGAACGACGAGACGATTCTGGATACGCAGTCCGTTCGTCCACCACACCCCCTAACCTATCGAACCCGCAACTTTCCCCCTCCGGCTCCTCTGCCCGAAAACACGAAACACCGGGAATACTTTCCCGGATGATTCCCCCTTGACCAGTACCACCTTATACCACGTTAGGGCACACCTAGCATCGCTTCTTGACATGTCATGCATCGATATGCATCTGTTTACTTGTATTCATTGTTTCTTCCCCCTCTTCTCTCCGGTAGACTACGAGACCGACGCTGCTGCTGCCCAGTTCGACTACGGAGTTGACGACCCCTCTCTCTTGCCAGAGCAACCAGGCAAGCCCCCCCCTTGATCACCAGATATCGCCTATTCTACTCTATACTGCTTGCATTAGAGTAGTGTAGCATGTTACTGCTTTCGTTAATCCTATTCTGATGCATAGCCTGACATTGTCGCTACATCTGTTGATACCTTACCTGCAATCCTAAATGCTTAGTATAGGATGCTAGTTTATCATCATTGGCCCTACATTCTTGTCAGTCTGCCTTGCTATACTATCGGGCCGTGATCACTTGGGAGGTGATCACGGGTATATACTATACATACATACATACTATACAGATGGTGACTAAAGTCGGGTCAGCTCATTGAGTACCCGCAAGTGATTCTGACGAGGGGGCTGAAAGGACAGGTGGTTCCATCCCGGTAGAGGTGGGCCTGGGTTCCCGACGGCCCTCGACTGTTACTTTGTGGCGGAGCGACAGGGCAGGTTGAGACCACCTAGGAGACAGGTGGGCCTGGCCCTGTTCGGCGTTCGCGGATACTTAACACGCTTAACGAGATCTTGGTATTTGATCTGAGTCTGGCTACGAGCCTATACGCACTAACCATCTACGTGGGAGTAGTTATGGGTATCCCGACGTCGTGGTATCAGCCGAAGCACTTCAGACGTCAGCGACGGAGCGGCGCGCGCCGAATTGGACTGGAACGCCACTAGGCTAGGTCTGCTTTCGGCCGCCTACGCAACGTGCAGGTGTGCTATGGGCGATGGGCCCAGACCCCTGTGCGCTTAGGTTTAGACCGGCGTGCTGGCCTCTCTGTTGTGCCTAGGTGGGGCTGCGACGTGTTGATCTTCCGAGGCCGGGCATGACCCAGGAAAGTGTGTCCGGCCAAATGGGATCGAGCGTGTTGGGCTATGTGGTGCACCCCTGCAGGGAAGTTAATCTATTCGAATAGCCGTGATCTTCGGTAACAGGACGACTTGGAGTTGTACCTTGACCTTATGACAACTAGAACCGGATACTTAATAAAACACACCCTTCCAAGTTCCACAGACAACCCGGTGATCGCTTTTCCGCAGGGCGACGAGGAGAGGATCGCCGGGTAGGATTATGCTATGCGATGCTACTTGGAGATGCTACTTGGAGATGCTACTTGGAGATGCTACTTGGAGATGCTACTTGGAGGACGTCAATCTACTCTCTTCTACTGCTGCAAGACGGAGGCTGCCAGAAGCGTAGTCTTCGACAGGATTAGCTATCCCCCTCTTATTCTGGCATTCTGCAGTTCAGTCCACTGATATGGCCTCCTTTACACATATACCCATGCATATGTAGTGTAGTTCCTTGCTTGCGAGTACTTTGGGATGAGTACTCACGGTTGCTTTCTCCCCCTTTTCTCCCCTTTCCTTTCTTTCTGGTTGTCGCAACCAGATGCTGGAGTCCAGGAGCCAGACGCCACCGTCGACGATGACCCCTACTACACCGGAGGTGCCTACTACTACGTGCTGCCCGCTGACGACGACCTGGAGTAGTTAGGAGGATCCCAGGCAGGAGGCCTGCGCCTCTTTCGATCTGTATCCCAGTTTGTGCTAGCCTTCTTAAGGCAAACTTGTTTAACTTATGTCTGTACTCAGATATTGTTGCTTCCGCTGACTCGTCTATGATCGAGCACTTGTATTCGAGCCCTCGAGGCCCCTGGCTTGTATTATGATGCTTGTATGACTTATTTTATTTGTAGAGTTGTGTTGTGATATCTTCCCGTGAGTCCCTGATCTTGATCGTACACATTTGCGTGCATGATTAGTGTACGATTGAATCGGGGGCGTCACAAGTTGGTATCAGAGCCGACTGCCTGTAGGAATCCCCCTTCCAACTCCTTGGCCGAAGTCGAGTCTAGACATTACAAAACTTTTACTAACATGGCTGTGTGGCCTATGGGCCCACGTCGCCATTGGGTGGTACTAGGATCTTTTACTCCTCGACCTTTACTCTGGGACGTTGATCTCTCCTCTATTCGGGTTAAATGAAGTTTACTAAATCTAACAATAGGATCTCGTTATCACTTTCACCCGGAGAGCCCCTTGTTACTGATGATCGCCTGCTGCACCAGAAGACCCTGAAGATACTCTCCGCTGTTAACCCGAGAACTTGTGTTCATCGCGTTTGCAATTCCCCTTCCACCGCAAACCCTTATGGATAACTACTTGCAGTTGTTATTCTTACCTTCATCCCCAGTTGCTCTTGTTATTACAAGATGTCCTGAAATACTCTTCGATATTCCGAGAATTCTTACGCTTACTGCCCTGCAGTTCTTTGCCACATGAATATCCCTATGGATAACTCTCGCACTTGTCGAGTATCCGCTTATCCCCAGTTGTTCATGTGTTTCACAAAAGTCTTCGAAATACTATTCGATACTCCAAAAATCCTTAGTAGCTTATTGCTCTGCAATACTTGTCTGCTTGCATTGTGGATGCTTTCCATATGTCTGGCAATGTTCGTTAGTATCCTTAGGCACCGTCATTTTGATCCTATTGATTCAACATGAGTGCGAATGCACGCAATCATCATTTGATCCTTTTAAATTATCCTTCTGGCTCAGACGTCATTTTTGAACATGAGCTTGTTCTCGACCATTCTGTTCGCCGTCAATTGTACCCTTAGGTCTATTGAACTTATCCACCCTTGATCAGAGCGTCTGCTTCTGATCCTTCTATTTGGAAATTGTAATTCCTTTGATATCTAAGCATCGAATCATTCAGGTGTTCTATAATCTGATGCCCTTGCATCCTTTCTTCAACTGATTGTGTGCCGATGCTCACATCAGCTCCGCTATGGACCGTCGGATCCTTATTGGATTATTATTCGACAGTGTCCTCCTTAATCAATAACCTCGTGAGCCTTTCCTCTGATACATAATGCTTTTGGTAAATTGCATCCTCTGTTTTATCAACCATGCTCTATTTTCGAGCTGGTGGTATTTATGATTGAAGTTTGTGGTATATGTTCGTAAGATGCCCGGATGGGTTGAACCTATGCCTTCCTTAATATGTGTGAACTCGGAAGATTTCACGAGTCATACTCATCTAGTATTTCACCAGGTAAAACTTTCAACACTAATGCCTTTATCAAAGCGAGAAGTGAATGGAAGGTTATGCATTGAGGAAGTGGGAGTCGACCTTGAACTTTGTGTTCATGCCCATGGACGCGATGTATATCCTATCATGGAAGCTTCTTGTAATAATAACTATTTCCTTGATAACTAACATATGGTATCTGTGAATTGATCCTACGCAACCGTGGTTCCGACCATGATTGTTCTTCTTTGATTCCATTTCTCGGACAAGTTAAAACAATTGTCTTCTATGGATCAATACACCAGTCCGACCTTTACTTTGATCTTGTGTTGAGTATTACCCCCCTGGTATCTCGAGATTATCATGGTACTGCATAACTTCTTATAAGTTCTTCATCAAGTGCTACCTTACCACTGATTCCCATTTTTCACGGGCTCTGAGTTATTAAACACTCAAAGACACCGATAACTGAACCGAGTCCGCTCTACGGTTCAACAACTCTTTAGTAAGCTTCTATAAGTACGAGTTTGTACCCGATCACGCCATTCCTAGCCTGTTTGGCTATATCATTGTCGTGACGATTCTACCTGTGCTACCTGGTCCTTATTCTCGGAGCACCAATTTGCGACGATGAGCTAAGCTTACGTCGATTTCCTCGTCATACCCTTTCACCTTAAACAACCAGCTTGGTTTCGAGTTTGTGTCGTACCCTTGGTTCCAATAACCTTTCACTTCATCATTACTTTGACTTGATGTCGTCGCCGATCGATTACATCTTCATGAACTCTCGCGACAAAGGTGTCGTGATCGTCAACATTCTGAGCTCATCCAGGATATCAATTGGATTCATGATAAGAAATACCATCCTTGCCTCGATGAATTGTATTATCATCGACCACTTTATTGCCTTCCCACCAACACAAGCTTGTTCATGTTTGTTGTTATACCTTGAGTTCCTTGCTATCCAACTTATGTTATATTCTACCGCGGAGTATTACCATCTTTGATGTTAAGAATGTTGTGAGGATTGCTCCACCTCTTAAGAATTCTTGCTATAATGATACTTCTCACCATCACCATTCTTTCTTGGTCCTCGTGTTGATTCCAACCGGGGTACCCACAAGTGAACGGTGTTGTTTGGATTATGAACTTCTAGCAACCCTATTGCTCTGAAGTTAATGATCGATAGTTCATTCTAAGTCCTTCGCTAATTAAATCACCATTCTGACATTGGTCATGCAACCCAACCCATATTTCGGGCGCACCTTTCAACCAATGTTTAATTGTGTATGTTTTCCTCGAGCATACTTCCCTATATCATTTGATTTGGCAAATGTTATCTCCTTGTTCACTTAATGGTGGAAATCCATCTTTTGGGAATCTCGGTGAATTGCCGTTGAGTTCACCAGACACCTCCTTGTCTTCTCCTTGGGTTAATGATGAACTCTTGTTAACGGAAGTCACTTCATAGTTCATTTCCCGAGAATCTTTCAGTGTCATCCCGTCAATTGGTGTTGCACCTTTCTTCTCAGACATCCTGAGCCTGAGGTATCCTGACACCAGTCATACCTGAATATCCGTCAGATATGATGGTTAGGACAACTTTCCAAGAGTTATGATATTGATCCTTTGATGACCCAGTAACATGATGTCATGCCTAGCACCCCCCCCCCCCGGCTGGAGGACCTATCAATATAGATTCCTTTTCAGCAAGGTTATCCATTCATCCATGAGGAAATTGTAAGACTTATTCTACAAGTTATTCCAGATGGATCCTTCGTGATTCCAAAGTCTGATCTTCACCTGAAGGCCATGTCAATGCTATCTCGAAGCATGTCTGCGATACTCTGATTTTCAACAAGAACATCCGAAGCCCAATGCTAAATGTTCTTGCTCAATTATCCGAACACCGTTGTATGGGTAATGTCATGAGATTCCTCCCCCCTTACCTAAATGGTTTTCTACTTTATATCCTGTCATGGATATCTTGCTCTACTTGTCCTTGGGAAGGATATACCCTCGAAATATGTGTTTAAACATATTTTCCTTTCCATTGTTCTGTTTAATCTGATGATCATATTTTCCTTCCATTGGTTTGTTTAAACCTTTTCTATGATCTATATGATATAAGCAGTAATAATCCACTACTTATGCAAACACCTCGATGTACAACTCGGTCAGCAAGACCTTGTTACTATTGTTGATGACATTCCGGTAACCACCGATGGACGGGAACCTTGCCTATTGGTCCGCCTCGTTTCAACGAGCAGGAAAATGGTTCTCTTCGTCCCTCGCCCTTGGTACCAACGTTGTTGCCGACATAGCTGACATGGTACTCCCTGACATGCCTTGCTATCATGACCGTGCAAGATGTCACTGCTCCTATAAAAAAAAAGAACCACATGGTGGGCCCATAACCCACAGTTTCACAGGATCGAAACCTGACTCTCCTATACACCCTGTTGCCAAAGTTATTCCTATAGCTTGACTTCGTATGTAATTTGCGAGCCACCTTCCTAGTGATCAATTCTGGTATCGGACACAATACTTATTCCTGTTGCTCTGAACCCCATTCACACCCTGTTTCAGGCAATGAACGATTGCCTATCCGCTTGAAGCTTCTTATTGCACCGTCTTACTTTGCTCTCGATGTGTTTCATTTGTTCAACTCGAGAGATACTCATATGTTCATACTTGGGAAACCCCCAGAAGATTTTCCCTTGTAACATCCTATCGTTGTAGAGCTGCCCCTTACCTATTCGTAAGTACGATGGAGATCCCGAAGAAAGGATAACAAATTGATCATGGTGACTTGAAGCAGTGAAATGAAGACATCAACGAAAGGGATCAACCTCTTCGAAAGGGAAGCCAAGACCGAGAAGACTCGTTAGGTTTTTCGCTACCAACACCTTCGCCCCTTGCTCCACCGCTTAAATCTCGGGACGAGATTTCTTGTAGTGGAGGAGAATTGTGACGCCCGGGTAATTAAGCTACAGTGATCCTCTGCTAATGGTGCCACGTCACCTTGTTTATAGTTGCTAATCTCGGGTTAGTTCAAAAACCGGTTCGAATTTCAAATACAAATCGATCAAACAACAAAAGTTTTCAAAATTAAAACTAAAATGTTCGGGTTATGTCAAATAAATCATAGGTAATTATGGTGGAAAAACCACACTTTTATAAAGTGTTTAAATGCACTATAATAGATAAACAGTGGCAAAACAGTTATTCAAATGCTTTTAGAATAATAAATAATTCCAAAACTATTTTATTTCAGTATTAAACTATTGTGGCAGTGGCATAATTTGTAAAATCCTATTTAGGTGCCACTTTGGTAATTTACTAAAACTAAAATAATAGGAAACTAAAAGAAAGCAAAGTATAAAAAAACAGAAAACAAATCTAACTAAAAATAAAAAAAAGAGGCACCCCCCCCACTGGGCCATCTGTGGCCCAGCTAGCCAGCCCAACTGGGCAAAGGCCCAGCCGGCCGACCCAGCCCCCTCCATATCCCCACCAGGGAGGAAACCCTAACCCACGACCCACCTCACTCCTCCCCCCCCCGATCCCCTCCTTCTCCTCCCTCGCGCCGTCCGGATCGGGAGCTACCCGATCCCGTCGCCCCCCCCCCCGACGCCGGCGACCCCCGCCGCCCCGTCCGCACCTCCCCGACCTGCCGCGCTGGGCGCAAGGCCCCCTCGCCGCCGCGGGGTCGTCCCCGACCCCCCCCCCCACCTCGACGGATCCCGTCGCCGTCGGCCGCCTCCCCGCCCTCCTCCTCGCCGGTCGCCTCCGACCGCCCCCGAGCCCGTTTCCCGGACCCTACGCCCCCCCACCGTGAGCTCTCCCCCCCCCCCTTCGCTCCCCCGATCCCCCTGGGATCGATCTCCTCTTCCCCCTCGTTCCCCCCTCCGCACCCGAGCGCCCTCCCGTCGCGGACCTCGTCGCCGGCGCCCTTCCGGTGACCAAATGGTCACGGGGCCGAGCCCCTCGTGCTCAGCGCGTCGCGCACCCCCCTGGCCTTCCCGTTATGCCCGTGGTCGCCGGGTCGTCTCGCGCCCGAACCACCCCGCAGCCTCCGCCGCTCGCCGGCGCCGTTTCCGGCCGAGTCCGGCCGTGCCACTGCCACCGTTGGGCGCGTCGTCGTCGCCCCGTTCGAACGCAACCGCCCGCGCCCCTTTTGGCCACCGGATGACGAATTCCGGTGAGGTTCGGCGCCCCCTCCGCCGCGGAACGGCCACCGGAGTTCCCCAACGCCGGCCGCCGACGTGGCCGACCCGGGGCCACCCCTGGGTCACTGACCCGTGGGCCCTAGGGGCCCGGCCGGTCTGTTGACTCGGTCAGCCAGGCTGACTGGACCGGCCCCTGCCTATGACATTGGGGCCCCACCCCCCACAGAACTTTTAAATAAAAAGAAAGGAAAATGAGATTTATATAAAAAAATGAATAAAAACTAATTAATTAATTAATTAGTCAATTAATTAAGTAAATAATTAATCCTGGTTAATTAACCTAATAACTAATTAACCTAATTAACTAATGTTAATTAAACTTAATTAGGTTAATTAGTTAACAGTGTATGACGAACGGGACCCACCTGTCAGGGTTGACTCAGTCAACCCCTGTTGACTGCTGACGTCAGCATGACATCATGCTGACGTCATAAATACATTTTTTTCGAATTAATTAAATAAATAATTAAATTCCAAAATTGTTAAAATCTTTTAAAAATCATATCTTTTAATCCGTAACTCGGATTAAAATATTTTCAACATGAAAGTTGCTCAGAACGACGAGACGATTCCGGATACGCAGTCCGTTCGTCCACCACACCCCCTAACCTATCGAACCCGCAACTTTCCCCCTCCGGCTCCTCTGCCCGAAAACACGAAACACCGGGAATACTTTCCCGGATGATTCCCCTTGACCAGTACCACCTTATACCACGTTAGGGCACGCCTAGCATCGCTTCTTGACATGTCATGCATCGATATGCATCTGTTTACTTGGTATTCATTGTTTCTTCCCCCTCTTCTCTCCGGTAGACTACGAGACCGACGCTGCTGCTGCCCAATTCGACTACGGAGTTGACGACCCCTCTCTCTTGCCAGAGCAACCAGGCAAGCCCCCCCCTTGATCACCAGATATCGCCTATTCTACTCTATACTGCTTGCATTAGAGTAGTGTAGCATGTTACTGCTTTCGTTAATCCTATTCTGATGCATAGCCTGACATTGTCGCTACATCTGTTGATACCTTACCTGCAATCCTATATGCTTAGTATAGGATGCTAGTTTATCATCATTGGCCCTACATTCTTGTCAGTCTGCCTTGCTATACTATCGGGCCGTGATCACTTGGGAGGTGATCACGGGTATATACTATACATACATACATACTATTCAAATGGTGACTAAAGTCGGGTCAGCTCATTGAGTACCCGCAAGTGATTCTGACGAGGGGGCTGAAAGGACAGGTGGTTCCATCCCGGTAGAGGTGGGCCTGGGTTCCCGACGGCCCTCGACTGTTACTTTGTGGCGGAGCGACAGGGCAGGTTGAGACCACCTAGGAGACAGGTGGGCCTGGCCCTGTTCGGCGTTCGCGGACACTTAACACGCTTAACGAGATCTTGGTATTTGATCTGAGTCTGGCTACGAGCCTATACGCACTAACCATCTACGTGGGAGTAGTTATGGGTATCCCGACGTCGTGGTATCAGCCGAAGCACTTCAGACGTCAGCGACGGAGCGGCGCACGCCGAATTGGACTGGAACGCCACTAGGCTAGGTCTGCTTTCGGCCGCCGTACGCAACGTGCAGGTGTGCTATGGGCGATGGGCCCAGACCCCTGTGCGCTTAGGTTTAGACCGGCGTGTTGGCCTCTCTGTTGAGCCTAGGTGGGGCTGCGACGTGTTGATCTTCCGAGGCCGGGCATGACCCAGGAAAGTGTGTCCGGCCAAATGGGATCGAGCGTGTTGGGCTATGTGGTGCACCCCTGCAGGGAAGTTAATCTATTCGAATAGCCGTGATCTTCGGTAACAGGACGACTTGGAGTTGTACCTTGACCTTATGACAACTAGAACCGGATACTTAATAAAACACACCCTTCCAAGTTCCACAGACAACCCGGTGATCGCTTTTCCGCAGGGCGGCGAGGAGAGGATCGCCGGGTAGGTTTATGCTATGCGATGCTACTTGGAGATGCTACTTGGAGATGCTACTTGGAGATGCTACTTGGAGGACGTCAATCTACTCTCTTCTACTTGATGCAAGACGGAGGCTGCCAGAAGCGTAGTCTTCGACAGGATTAGCTATCCCCCTCTTATTCTGGCATTCTGCAGTTCAGTCCACTGATATGGCCTCCTTTACACATATACCCATGCATATGTAGTGTAGTTCCTTGCTTGCGAGTACTTTGGGTGAGTACTCACGGTTGCTTTCTCCCCCTTTTCTCCCCTTTTCCTTTCTTTCTGGTTGTCGCAACCAGATGCTGGAGTCCAGGAGCCAGACGCCACCGTCGACGACGACCCCTACTACACCGGAGGTGCCTACTACTACGTGCTGCCCGCTGACGACGACCTGGAGTAGTTTAGGAGGATCCCAGGCAGGAGGCCTGCGCCTCTTTCGATCTGTATCCCAGTTTGTGCTAGCCTTCTTAAGGCAAACTTGTTTAACTTATGTCTGTACTCAGATATTGTTGCTTCCGCTGACTCGTCTATGATCGAGCACTTGTATTCGAGCCCTCGAGGCCCCTGGCTTGTATTATGATGCTTGTATGACTTATTTTATTTGTAGAGTTGTGTTGTGATATCTTCCCGTGAGTCCCTGATCTTGATCGTACACATTTGCGTGCATGATTAGTGTACGATTGAATCGGGGGCGTCACAGCGAAGGTTTACCAATTTTTTGATTTTTTTGAATTTTTTATGCCCGTTTCAAAATGCGGTCAAAACGGCGGGAATGACCGTTCCTAGCTAGTGGTTGAATCTTGGAATTTTCTTGGTGTTTCTATGATAAAATAGATACTTATGTACCTAGAAATGATTTTTGGAAAAAACAAAGAGCAAACTACAAGGCAACTACAGTTCAAATTTGACCCACTTCCAACTGAATCGGCAGAAATTTGTCTTTTTCACGAGAGGTGGATCAAAACTTTTTACACCCAACCATTTTGTCAATTACGCATTAAATATGTCCTAGTATTTTAGAAAAATGATTTGGTCCAATTTTGCAACAATTATTTTGGAGGTCCTTCACAAAAAAACCTCCTTTCGGGCACTCGAAAAATGGAAAATGGTTTTTTCGTCCAAAGAAAATGAAAACTTCCTTAGGCAACATTGTTTGCCATTCCAATATGCACCCTTGTGCATAATATGAGATCATTTGAACAAACTATGCCATGAATGTGGCCATAAGATTGATCATTTGGCTTGAAAGCCATTGATCTCCACACATGATAGCTCGTTTCTGAGAACACTTTTTTATAATAATTGCCGTATTACAAGTTTGTTATTTTTCCTAGGAACTTGGCCACATATGATGACACAATGCGAAGGTTTCCCAATTTTCTGATTTTTTTTGAATTTTTTATGCCCGTTTCAAAATACGGTCAAAACGGCGGGAATGACCGTTCCTAGCTAGTGGTTGAATCTTGGAATTTTTTTGGTGTTTCTATGACTAAATAGATACTTATGTACCTAGAAATGATTTTTGGAAAAAATAAATAGCAAACTATGAGGCACCTGCAGTTCAAATTTGACCCGCTTCCAACTGAATCGACGGAAATTTGTCTTTTTCACGAGAGGTGGATCAAAACGTTTTACACCCAACCATTTTGTCAATTGTTCATTAAATATGTCCTGGTATTTTAGAAAAATGATTTGGTCCAATTTTGCAACAATTATTTTGGAGGTCCTTCAAAAAAAACCTCCTTTCGGGCACTCGAAAAATGGAAAATGTTTTTTCGTCCAAAGAAAATGAAAACTTCCTTAGGCAACATTGTTTGCCATTCCAATATGCACCCTTGTGCACAATATGAGATCATTTGAACAAACTATGCCATGAATGTGGCCATAAGATTGATCATTTGGCTTGAAAGCCATTGATCTCCACACGTGATAGCTCGTTTTTGAGAACACTTTTTTAAAATAATTGTCGTATTACAAGTTTGTTATTTTTCCTCGGAACTTGGCCACATATAATGACACAATGCGAAGGTTTCCCAATTTTTTGATTTTTTTTGAATTTTTTATGCCCGTTTCAAAATGCGGTCAAAACGGCGGGAATGACCGTTCCTAGCTAGTGGTTGAATCTTGGAATTCTCTTGGTGTTTCTATGATAAAATAGATACTTATGTACCTAGAAATGATTTTTTGAAAAAACAAAGAGCAAACTACAAGGCAGCTATAGTTCAAATTTGACCCGCTTCCAACTGAATCGGCGGAAATTTGTCTTTTTCACGAGAGGTGGATCAAAACTTTTTACACCCAACCATTTTGTCAATTGTGCATTAAATATGTCCTAGTATTTTATAAAAATGATTTGGTCTAATTTTGCAACAATTATTTGGGAGGTCCTTCACAAAAAAAAACTCCTTTTGGGCACTCGAAAAATGGAAAATGGTTTTTTCGTCCAAAGAAAATGAAAACTTCCTTAGGCAACATTGTTTTGCATTCCAATATGCACCCTTGTGCACAATATGAGATCATTTCTTTTAATTTTTCATGTGAAAAAGTAGAAAATGAACCCCCCCTAAAAACTCATTTCTCATAGCAATTTTTAAAAGATATTTGTCTTATTCCAATTCCAAGTTTGTTAGTTTTCCTAAAAACTATGTCACATTTGGTGACACAATGAGAATGTTTCTTTTTAAATTTATCATATCATAAAACTGTTTCTATGATTCAACACTTTTTTTTGAAAAAAATATGGTTCAACACCTTATTTTTAGTCGATTGCGACCAATTTAGAAGGTCATAACGTGTACTGGATTCTGATTGGTCCATGGAAATGTCACGCGGATCGTGCTCAAACGCCGTCGGATGCTCTCGGATCCGACGACAGCCCTTTCTCCCTCACCCCCTCCCCCTCTTTGTCTCAAAAAAAAAGAAAAAAGAAAACTCCCTCACCCTCTCACCCCATGAACCCTAGCGCTCCCTCTCCCCTCGTCTCCCACATCACCGCCGCCACCCCGCCCATCCCATCCCTCCCTAATTCAGATCCGACCCCGCCGCCCGCGCCCACGCGCCACTACCTGCTCCTCCTCGCCTCTCGGAGGATGTCCACCGCTCTTCCTTCGCCCGTCCCGGAGGCCTCAGTCGGCGCCCTCCGCCGCAGGGCTGCCGCGCTCGTCCCTCCCGCCGTAGGGGACAACATCCGGCAGCACCTGCGCCCGTAGCTGCCGGCCAACTACTTCGGCAACGCCATCGTGCGGGACCTCGTGACGGTGCGCGTGGGGGACGTGCTGTCGCAACCGCTGGGGTTCGTGGCGGAGCGGATCAAGCGCGCGGTGGCGCGGGTGGACGACGCGTTCGTGTGCTCCGTCATCGACTACCTGGAGCTGGAGTCTATTGGTCCCCCCTTCTTCTCAAGGTAGGAACTCCCCGATTCGACCCCCCTCTCTCTGGATTTGATTTGGCGCTGCTTGACGAACCTTCTGTTGGTGCTATGCAGCACGTGGCCATGGCTGCCTGCCTTCGGTCGCTGGCCACGGGGCTTCTCCAGCCGGCGCGTCCTCTCAGCGAGCGGATCTTGCACCTCACGCCGATGGTATCCGTCGTCCTGGCGGAGGACTGCTACCTTCAGGGCAACTATGGGTTTCTGAGTGCGCCTATG
The DNA here is from genome assembly GCF_018294505.1 of Triticum aestivum. Classification (NCBI taxonomy): domain Eukaryota; kingdom Viridiplantae; phylum Streptophyta; class Magnoliopsida; order Poales; family Poaceae; genus Triticum; species Triticum aestivum. The sequence continues at coordinate 28,987,867 of NC_057794.1, forward strand.
GACCTCGTACCAACAGGTTGCGATCTGCGAGCTCTCGTTCCACCCCATCAGCTCGGATTGGCTGGGAGGACACGGCGGAACGTAAGCACAATCCTGAATTACCTCCTTCTCTGCATTTTTGTTGCTGCAATTACGCTCTGAATCTATCTGTGTGTGCTCGCTGCATCTAGGTGCGTGATACTGGTGCATCAAAGTTACAGTCTGCACCATGTTGCTGGAAAAAGTTTTGGGTACAGGATGCCAAGAATTTCGGGTGGGAGATCAATGGGGACATCAACTACAACTGGAAAAAGTTGCTGGAAAACAAGGTCAGACACATCACCTTGGTCGAGCACATTCATCATTCATACTCTTGTAGAAGTTTGGTTCCAAGTACAGCACTTCAGCCACAAAGTTCATGGCGCATCAAAGTTACAGTCTACACCATGTTGTAAAAAAAGCATGTTGGAGTGTGATAGTCTGATAGCCGGTTCATATATAGTAGTACATTAGATTTCTTCTGTATTGTTTTGTTAAAATTCAGTTTTGATTGTATTCGAGCGCCTAGCAAACAAGTTAACATGGGCCGACGTTTTCTGTTGCAGCTGGAGCGGATCGTCGGAATGTCGTCTGCGCGGAGGCTAATTTCTTCCAACAAGGATATGTTTGTCTTCTGTTGACCATGCGCATGAGCGTATGACGACCTTGCCGACTAGTAGAATTTTGGAACATGAGCTGAAAATCCACTGTTGACTAGTCTAGCTGAAAGTGCGTGTACCTGAAGTTGCGATAGCGGATTATTACCTTGTAGAGGGTTAATGCTTCCAATTTTTTAGCATCGATCTTGAGCATCTCTTGGTTCTACGGAGCTTAGTCGTTGTGCCAAAAGTCACCAGTTTGGAATTCTGGGAAAAGATTCAACTGCCTTTTTTAGCATCGACCTTGTCTTATTGATTAGATAGATACAGTTGGTGCAGCAGATTGAAAAACCTCGAAACGAAATCTTTCTGATCCCTAGGGAAGATGGTCAAATTGGAAGAAAATCCATAGACTGACGACCTCATTGCATGCATCCTGTAGAAGTATAAGATAACCAAAAGTTAAGCAAAATAAAGTCTCCACACTCACCGCCGTTTCACTCTGTTCCTTGCTTCCTAAACCTGCACCTGTAGTAGCTTATTGTTATCCTGGTTGTTTTGTTGCTATCAATATTAGTCCCATGTTTTGTTTCCTTGCATCCTTACTACTATAATCTATACTACTACTATTGTCATATCTACTTCTGGTTGTTCCCTCAAATTATGTATATCTACTATTGTCATATCTCTATTCACATGTAATCAAACATCTTTGTACTACTGCTGTTGTTGTATGGCAAACACCAGAGGCAAATCATATTTGTGATGCAGTTTCTGTAACTTGGCGTTTCTACATGGCTTGTTTATATTGGCAATTATACACTGATGATGATGTTTACCTGCATTGCTTAATTTTGTTTATCTTGATCTTGACGAAAAAAACATCACATGTTTCTGTTCTGTCTAAGACATAACAAACATGTCTTTTTCATTGTTGAGCTTAATTATAGGCTCTTGTGCAGCAGCAACCGTTGATTTCAATTTCAGCTGATCAATCATCTGTCCTTGTGCAGCACAAGGGTTCCATGGGGATACAACAAGCAGCAGGACGACCATGACTCCATCAATTGCAAGCTCCAGGTACTAATCCCACTCAGCTCTCTCCTGTAGCGCATCCATTACTCATACCCTTGCTGCCCCCAAATCTTGAGCGATGAGATAACGTCATGGAGAGTGGGATTTTTTGTTTCCTAGCTTAGCAATTGAGTTAAAGCAATGTAATATAAGTATGAGCACTCGGCTATTGTACAACTGTTTGCATATTTGTTTTGTATTTTTTATAAATGATGATAGTTTGTGCAAGATGTTCACATGTTAATTTTTGTTGACTAAAATCTCTTATGCCCTTGACTTAGCTTGACCCAGAACAGATGCATACTAACCTTCACCTTGTTCTTTCTCTCATAGACTCGAAGGAGGCTGTATGCAAGGCACCAAGGTGCATGGTGCTCGCAAGCGACGAACGGAGGCTGTTCGACATCGGCTACACAAACCACCATTGTGAGCTCCTCCCTTTGCTATGATACAATCATGCTCTGTTTCATGGGTTAGTTAGGATTTCGATGCTTTTTGCGCCGTGGTTGAGTCCTTGCCGAGTGTTGTGTCGATGATCAACTGCTGGTGCCTAATCTGGCTATTTTATTTGCTGCTGGTAATTAGTAGTATTAGAGTGCCGCTGGTTTATTAGGATGTGGCTGGAACCATTGGATGACTTCCTGTACATGTTATCCAGAATTAGTACTTGTCCCATTTTTTGTTTCCATGCTGGATATGTTATGGTTCAAGTGTCGATGATGTCTAGTAGATAGTTGGCTAGCTATTTACCTGCTGCTGATTGATGCTCTTGTGGTTAGCATTATACTCCTAGAATCATATTATATTATATCTAGTGTTCTTGTGGTTCTGTGAAGATGCATCACAAACATCTAGGTCATTGAAGTTGGCTGAATCTGTTGATTTATCATATATTTGGCCCATAAATCTACATTTCTATGAGATCTCTTTCAATAGTCTGCACACTAAACCTGGAGGTTTGCAAATCTACTCCAGGAATAATAGCGACTCTAATGCTGGTAGCCTATGTGTTCACTCTTTTACAGGAGCTCCAGGTCTATGAAATTTGAAGTTCGAAGCTGTATAGCCCTACTCAGCAAAGAGCCGTATAGACTGTAAATATTGTAATATTGTAATAGTAGGCATATTTGGGTTGTAATACACTATGTACAGATTGTGGTAGACTTAGTTGTATTTGGTAAACTATATTTGTACGACTTAGTTGTATTTGGTGAACTATATTTGTATTGTTCCGTCTGAAATATTGACTATGTATGTGATTTGAAAACGTGTGGAATGGAAACCTGACTCGTGGGACCCACTTATGAAAATAATTTGAGCAGTTTTGAAATTTTTGTCAAGTGGGCCCAATGTGTGAGATGATGACAAGTGGGACCAGCTCCAAAATATAATGGCCCAAACAATGTTAAAAGGCCCCGGCCCAAAAATAAATAAAAGGCTAAAATGGGCTTGGCCCGCTTAACTTACAGAAAAAATAAATATTAAAAAGGCTGAATTAATGGGCTCGGCCCATGTAAAACACCCAATTGGACTGGGCTGAATCTTGTGCCACATCATCTTGCCACGCTGGATGCCTACGTGGCCGGCGGAGGTTGCTAGTGACCAAAACGCCACAGTGGACATATTTTGGTCATAAACGTTTGCGTCCATTCCAGAAGAAAGGTCGCTATAGTCAGTTTACGACGGCCAGCTTTTGACCTTATGTTTTTGGTCACAAAAAGGTCACAAATGGAAATTTGTGACCATTCAGTGACCAATAGTGGTGGTCACAAGTTGACATATTTCTTGTAGTGAGTAGAGCTTCGAGGGAGAGTTTTGTCAGCACGATGGTGTGATGATGGTGACGATTAAGCTACCAGAACAGGGCTTCGCCTAAGCACCACTACGATATGACCGAGGTGGATTATGGTGGAGGGGGAACCGCAGACGGCTAAAAGATCAATGGTCAACTTGTGTCTCTATGGGGTGCCCCCCTTCCCCGTATATAATGGAGTGGAGGAGGGGGAGGGGCCGGCCTCCTAGGCACGCCCCAAGGGGAGTCCTACTCCCACCGGGAGTAGGATTCCCCCCTTCCCTTGTTTGGATTTAGGAGAGAAGGAAGGAGGAGGAAGAAGGAAGGTAGGAAAGGGGGGACGGCCCCCTCCCAATTCGGATTCGGCTTGGGGGGTGCGCCCCCTCCTTTCCTTCTTTTCCTTCTCTTCCACTAAGGCCCAATAACGCCCATATACCTCCCGGGGGTCCGGTAACCTCCCGGTGCTCCGATATACTCCCGATTTCACACGGAACCATTCCGATGTCCAAACATAGGCTTCCAATATATCGAAATTTACGTCCCAACCATTTCGAGACTCCTCATCATGTCCGTCATCAAATCCGGGACTGCGAACTACCTTCGGTACATCAAAACACATAAATTTGTAATACCGATCGTCACCGAACGTTAAGCGTGCGGACCCTATGGGTTAGAGAACTATGTAGACATGACCGAGACATGTGTCTGGTCAATAACCAATAGCGGAACCTGGATACTCATATTCGTTGCTACATATTCTACGAACATCTTTATAAGTTAAACCGCATAACGATATACGTTGTTCCCTTTGTCATCGGTATGTTACTTGCCCGAGATTCGATCGTCGGTATCTCAATACCTAGTTCAATCTCGTTACCGGCAAGTCTCTTTACTTGTTCCATAATGCAACATCCTGTAACTAACTCATTAGCTACATTTTTGCAAGGCTTATAGTGATGTACATTACCGAGAGGGCCCAGAGATACCTCTCCGACAATCAGAGTGACAAATCCTAATCTTGATCCATGCCAACTCAACAAACACCACCGGAGACACCTGTAGAGCACCTTTATAATCACCCAGTTACGTTGTGACGTTTGGTAGTACACAAAGTGTTCCTCCGGTATTCGGGAATTGCATGATCTCATAGTCATAGGAACATGTATAGCTATGGAGAAAGCAAATAGCAACAAACTAAACGATCATCGTGCTAAGCTAACGAATGGGTCAAGTCAATCACATCATTCTCTAATGATGTGATCTCGTTAATCAAATGACAACTCATGTCTATGGTTAGGAAACATAACCATAATTGATTCAACGAGCTAGTCAAGTAGAGGCAAACTAGTGACACTCTGTTTGTCTATGCATTCACATGTACTAAGTTTCTGGTTAATACAATTCTAGCATGAATAATATAACATTTATCATGATATAAGGAAATATAAATAACAAATTTATTATTGCCTCTAGGGCATATATCCTTCAGTCTCCCACTTGCACTAGAGTCAATAATCTAGATTACATTGTAATGATTCTAACACCCATGGAGTCTTGGTGATGATCATGTTTTTCTCGTGAGAGAGGCTTAGTCAATGGGTCTGCAACATTTAGATCCGTATATATCTTGCAAATCTCTATGTCTCCCTCCTTGACTTGATCGCGGATGGAGTTGAAGCGTCTCTTGATGTGCTTGGTTCTCTTGTGAAATCTGGATTCCTTTGCCAAGGCAATTGCACCAGTATTGTCACAAAAGATTTTCATTGGACCCGGTGCACTAGGTATGACACCTAGATCGGATATGAACTCCTTCATCTAGACTCCTTCATTTACTGCTTCAGAAGCAGCTATGTATTCCGCTTCACATGTAGATCCCGCCACGACGCTCTGCTTGGAATAGCACCAAATGACAGCTCCACCATTTAATAAAAACACATATCTAGTTTGTGACTTAGAGTCATCCGGATCAGTGTCAAAGCTTGCATCGGCGTAACCGTTTACGACGAGCTCTTTGTCACCTCCATATACGAGAAACATATCCTTAGTCCTTTTCAGGTATTTCAGGATGTTCTTGACCGCTGTCCAGTGATCCACTCCTGGATTACTTTGGTACCTCCCTACTAAACTTATAGCAAGGCACATATCAGGTCTGGTACACAGCATTGCATACATGATAGAGCCTATGGCTGAAGCATAGGGAACACCTTTCATTTTCTCTCTATCTTCTGCAGTGGTCGGGCATTGAGTCTGACTCAACTTCACACCTTGCAATACAGGCAAGAACCCTTTCTTTGCCTGATCCATTTTGAACTTCTTCAAAACTTTATCAAGATATGTGCTTTGTGAAAGTCCAATCAAGCGTCTTTATACATCTCTATAGATCTTGATGCCCAATATATAAGAAGCTTCACATTGAAAAATTCTTATTCAAGTATCCTTTTATGCTATTCAAAAATTCAGTATAATTTCTGATCAATAATATGTCATCTACATATAATATCAGAAATGCTACGGAGCTCCCACTCACTTTCTTGTAAATACAAGCTTCTCCAAAAGTCTGTATAAAACCATATGCTTTCATCACACTATCAAAGCGTATATTCCAACTCCGAGATGCTTGCACCAGTCCATAAATGGATCGCTGGAGCTTGCACACTTTGTTAGCACCTTTTGGATCGGCAAAAACTTCTGGTTGCATCATATATAACTCTTCTTTAAGATATCCATTGAGGAATTCAGTTTTGACATCCATTTGCCAAATTTCATAATCATGAAATGCGGCAATTGCTAACATGATTTAGACAGACTTAAGCATCGCTACGGTTGAGAAGGTCTTATCGTAGTCAACACCTTGAACTTGTCAAAACCTTTTGCAACAAGTCGAGCTTTGTAGACAGTAACATTACCGTCAGCGTCTGCCTTGTTCTTGAATATCCATTTATTCTCTATGGCCTGCCGATCATCGGGCAAGTCAACCAAAGTCCACACTTTGTTCTCATACATAGAGCCCATCTTAGATTTCATGGCCTCAAGCCATTTTGCGGAATTTGGGCTCATCATCGCTTCCTCATAGTTCGTAGGTTCGTCATGGTCTAGTAACATGACTTCCAGAACAGGATTACCGTTCCACTCTGGTGCGGATCTTACTCTGGTTGACCTACGAGGTTCGGTAGTAACTTGAACAGAAGTTTCAGGATCATCATCATTAGCTTCCTCGCTAGTTGGTGTAGGAATCACTAGAACTGACTTCTGTGAAGTACTACTTTCCAACTCGGGAGAAGGTACAATTACCTCATCAAGTTCTACTTTCCTCCCACTCACTTCTTTCAAGAGAAACTCCTTCTCTAGAAAATATCCATTCTTAGCAATGAAAATCTTGCCTTCGGATCTGTGATAGAAGGTGTACCCAACAGTCTCCTTTGGGTATCCTATGAAGACACATTTCTCCAATTTGGGTTCGAGCTTATCAGGTTGAAGCTTTTTCACATAAGCATTGCAACCCCAAACTTTAAGAAACGACAACTTGGGTTTCTTGCCAAACCACAGTTCATAAGGTGTCATCTCAACGGATTTAGATGGTGCCCTATTTAATGTGAATGCAGCCGTCTCTAAAGCATAACCCCAAAACGATAGCGGTAAATCAGTGAGAGACATCATAGATCGCACCATATCTAGTAAAGTGTGATTACGACGTCCAGACACACCATTACGCTATGGTGTTCCATGTGGCGCGAGTTGTGAAACTATTCCACATTGTTTCAAATGAAGACCAAACTCGTAACTCAAATATTCTCCACCATGATCAGATCATAGAAACTTTATTTTCTTGTTACGATGATTTTCCACTTCACTCTGAAATTCTTTGAACTTTTCAAATGTTTTAGACTTATGTTTCATCAAGTAGATATACCCCTATCTTCTTAAATCATCTGTGAAGGTAAGAAAATAACGATACCCGCCGCGAGCATCAACACTCATCGGACCGCATACATCAGTATGTATTATTTCCAACAAGTCTGTTGCTCGCTCCATTGTTCCGGAGAACGGAGTCTTAGTCATCTTGCCCATGAGGCATGGTTCGCAAGCATCAAGAGATTCATAATCAAGTTATTCCAAAAGCCCATCAGCATGGAGTTTCTTCATGCGCTTTACACCAATATGACCTAAACGGCAGTGCCACAAATAAGTTGCACTATCATTATTAAACTTATATCTTTTGGCTTCAATACTATGAACATGTGTATCACTACTATCAAGATTTAGTAAAAATAGACCACTCATCAAGGGTGCATGACCATAAAAGATATTACTCATATAAATAGAACAACCATTATTCTCTGATTTAAATGAATAACTGTCTCACATCAAACAAGATCCAGATATAATGTTCATGCTCAACGCTGGCACCAAATAACAATTATTTAGGTCTAAAACTAACCCTGAAGGTAGATGTAGAGGTGGCGTGCCGACGACGATCACATTGACTTTGGAACCATTTCCCATGTGCATTGTCACCTCGTCCTTAGCCAATCTTCGCTTAATCTGTAGCCCCTGTGTTCGAGTTGCAAATGTTAGCAACTGAATCAGTATCAAATACCCAGGCATTACTGCGAGCATTAGTAAGGTACACATCAACAACATGTATATCAAATATACCTTTCACTTTGCCATCCTTCTTCTCCGCCAAATACTTGGGGCGGTTCCGCTTCCAGTGATCAGTCCCTTTGTAGTAGAAGCACTCAGCCTCAGGCTTAGGTCCAGACTTGAATTTCTTCACTTCAGCAGCAATTGGCTTGTTGTTCTTCTTGAAGTTCCCCTTCTTCCCTTTACCCTTTTTCTTGAAACTAGTGGTCTTGTTGACCATCAACACTTGATGCTCCTTCTTGATTTCTACCTCCGCGGCCTTTAGCATTGTGAAGAGCTCGGGAATCGTCGAATCCATCCCTTTCATATTATAGTTCATCACAAAGCTCTTGTAGCTTGGTGGCAGTGATTGAAGAACTATGTCAATAACACTATCATCAAGAAGATTAACTCCCAGCTGAGTCAAGTGGTTGTGGTACCCAGACATTCTGAGTATATGTTCACTGACAGAACTATTCTCCTCCATTTTGCAGCTATAGAACTTATTGGAGACTTCATATCTCTCAATCGGATCATTTGCTTGAAATATTAACTTCAACTCTTGGAACATCTCATATGCTCCATGACGTTCAAAATGTCGCTGAAGTCCCGGTTCTAAGCCGTAAAGCATGGCACACTGAACTATCGAGTAGTCATCAGCTTTTCTCTGCCAGTTGTTCTTAGCGTCGTCAGTTGCATCAGCAGCAGACCTGGCACTCAGCGGTGCTTCTAGGACATAATTCTTCTGTGCAGCAATGAGGATAATCCTCAAGTTATGGACCCAGTCCGTGTAATTGCTACCATCATCTTTCAACTTTGCTTTCTCAAGGAACGCATTAAAATTCAACGGAACAACAGCACGGGCCATCTATCTACAATCAACATAGACAAGCAAGATACTATCAGGTACTAAGTTCATGATAAATTTAAGTTCAATTAATCATATTACTTAAGAACTCCCACTTAGATAGACATCCCTCTAATCCTCTAAGTGATCATGTGATCCAAATCAACTAAACCATGTCCGATCATCACGTGAGATGGAGTAGTTTCAATGGCGAACATCACTATGTTGATCATATCTACTATATGATTCACGCTCGATGAGGGAGTCCTGGATTAGGGGGTCTCCGGACAACCGGACTATATCCTTTGGCCAGACTGTTGGACTATGAAGATACAAGATTAAAGACTTCGTCCCGTGTCTGGATGGGACTCTACTTGGCGTGGAAGGCAAGCTAGGCAATACGGATATGTATCTCCTACCATGTAACCGACCTTGTGTAACCCTAGCCCCCTCCGGTGTCTATATAAACCGGAGGGTTTAGTCCGTAGGACAAAAACAATCATACCATAGGCTAGCTTCTAGGGTTTAGCCTCTCTGATCTCGTGGTAGATCAACTCTTGTAATACTCATATCATCAAGAACAATCAAGCAGGACGTAGGGTATTACCTCCATCAAGAGGGCCCGAACCTGGGTAAACATCGTGTTCCCTGCCTCATGTTACCATCCGCCTTAGACGCACAGTTCGGGACCCCCTACCTGAGATCCGCCAGTTTTGACACCGACATTGGTGCTTTCATTGAGAGTTCCGTTGTGCCGTCACCGTAATGCTCGATGACCCCTTCGATCATCGGTAACGATGCGGTCCAGGGTGAGGTTTTCCTCCCTGGATAGATCTTCGTATTCGGCGGCTTCACATTACGGGCCAATTCACTTGGCCATCTGGAGCAGATCGGGAGCTACGCCCCTGGCCATCAGGTCAGATTTGGAAACTTGAAATACACGGCTGACATCCGCGGAGACTTGATCTTCGACAGATTCGAGCCCATGTCAGACGCGCCGCACAGTCGCGACGAGCATGATGTAACTCTGCCGTCGGACAACGTTCGGGAGATCGCATCTGCAACTACTCCGGCCATCAATCCGGAGCAACTCGCGCCATCCGAGAGCAGAGAGATAGACTCCGCCATGGAGGCTGCACTTTCAGTGCCGATAGAGCCAGATACTGACTTCACCCCTTACGAGAGCCGCGTTGCCGAACCACTAGATTCTTCTCCGGCCACGGGCTCCGAGCCGCCTGCATCCACACCCATCAAATCCGATTGGGCGCCGATCATGGAGTTCACCTCCGCGGATATCTTTCAGCACTCACCTTTCGGCGATGTGCTAAATTCATTAAGGTCTCTCTCCCTGTCAGGAGAACCTTGGCCGAACTATGTCCGGCTAGAAAGGGATGCAGACGACGAAAAAATTCGCTGCCCATCCACCACCCACTTAGTAGCCACTGTCGACGACTTAACCGACATGCTCGACTTTGACTCTGAAGACTTCGACGGCATGGATGACGATGCGGGAAATGAACAGGAACCACCGCCCACAGGGCACTCGACCGCCAGCTCAGCATATGATATATACATGGTGGACACCCCCAAAGAAGGCAATGGCGATGAGACAGCGGAGGATGACCCCTCCAAGAAGCAACCCAAGCGCCTACGTCAGCGGCGCTGCTCTAAGTCCCGCCAAAGCAAAAATAGTGATACCGGCACAGGAGATAATAACACTCTGGATAGTGCCGAAGAAAACAACAATCCCCTCCAGCACGATGTAGAGCCGGAGGACGAACAAGCTAGCCCTCCAGAGCGGGCAGCAGATGGAGAACCGGAGGAGGACAATTACATGCCTCTCTCCGAAGACGAGGCGAGCCTCGGCGATGAAGAATTTATCATGCCTGAGGACCTCGTCGAGCAAGAGCGCTTCAAGCGCTGGCTTATGGCCATGGCAAATAGCCTGAAGAAAAAGCAGCAATAGCTTCAAGCTAATTAAGACTTGCTAGCAGACAGGTGGACCGAAGTCCTTGCGGCCGAGGAGTATGAACTCGAGCGCCCCTCCAAGAGTTACCCAAAACGCAGATTGCTACCTCGCCTCAAGGAGGAAGCATTGAAACGCATTCACCAGTGTATGATGCGGCTGACCGGCCACCGCGTGGCCGAGCCAGAGAGGCGTTTCAGCCTGAAGTTCAGCCTGCACCCCGCCGCCACTCAATCAAAAATACTAAGGCCCGGGACAACACAAGGGACCTGCGAGACGTACTGGACAGTATGGCAAAAATCGCAAGGTCAATATACGGGTCACGGACACGCGCGCCAACACGGGACGATGATCATCGTGTTGGATACACCAAGAGTAAATCCGGCCGAGCCGAATACAGCAGACAAGATTCATATGAAGTGCGTCGGGATATAGCCCGGCACAGAGGCACCGCACACACCCTATGCTTCACTGATGAAGTTATGAATCACGAATTCCCGGAGGGTTCCAAACCCATAAATATCGAATCATATGATGGCACAACAGATCCCGCTGTATGGATTGAGGATTTCCTCCTTCACATCCACATGGCTCGCGGTGATGATCTACACGCCATCAAATACCTCCCACTAAAATTCAAAGGGCCAGCTTGGCATTGGCTGAACAACTTGCCAGCAGAGTTCGTCGGCAGCTGGGAGGATCTGTAAGACACATTTCTTGACAACTTCCAGGGCACGTATGTGCGGCCACCGGATGCTGATGACTTGAGCCACATAACCCAGCAGCCAGGGGAATCGGCCAGACAATTCTGGACACGGTTCCTGACTAAGAAAAACCATATTGTAGACTGTCCAAACGCAGAGGCCCTAGCGGCATTCAAGCATAACATCCACGACGAGTGGCTCGCCCGCCACCTCGGCCAGGAGAACACTACTAGGGAAAAGCCTACCAGCAGCGAGGGTTTTGGGCCTCTCAGTAGCGCGGGCATCGGCGCTACAGCTAACGTATAGCAGTAGCGCCGGTTGTCCCACGCTACTACTATACATGAATAGCTGTAGCGCTCTTTGGGAAAGGGCGCTACTGATATTATCTGCAGCGCTGTTTGCTGGGACGCGCTACTGACAATGCGGCACTACTGCTAAATTTCCCCCCTCGCTACTACTAGTTTATTTATTAGTTTTTTTCATGCATATTTGTTTTGTATTTGAATAGGCTTTATACAATAATCTTTAGCATATCATACACATACAAATGTAATCATAGCATATACATACAATTAGTCTCATCAAATCATGTCATCATCATAATCATCATCCAACACAAAGTGGTCTCTCGTCATCATCTCGAAAATAGCGATACAAGTCTCGAATGATATGCAAATACATCGTCATCCATCTAAAAAATGATATACGCGAGAAGAGCTATCACTTTGAGAACATGAGTTTGTATCCCTCTTTCGCATTAGCGTGAACCTCTAAACTAACTACTGCCTGTCGCTCGGAAACCGGAAGGGCCTGACACTCCGGCCACTTGTCGTATATATACTCCTGGCATAGCACTTCTTCGCCATCTGTGATCTATGCACCTGCATCATCACATGAGTCGATAATATGCAACATATATAGTTGAGCAACAGAAAGAGACAGACTTGGCAAAAATAAAAACAACATACCATAAGCATAAATAACAAGGTTCATCGTACCCCAAAATGCCCTAACTAGAGTGATTTTCGCTAGTCGAGGAGGAGGACGGTTTAATTACATCACAAATAAAGTTTCACCGTGCATAACTCAAAGTTTTGTCATACAAAAAGTATGGACTAAACGGACACATTGTAATATATCGACAATCACTCCAACATGTCGTTCCATCCATCCAAGTCAGGGAGATAGTCCCCGAGCCTAGTGAAAGGCTTCAGGTCGAGACGCTGAGAGGCTATCCATGTTCGGACGTCTTCCCGCGACATTTGTCCTTCTCCGTAGAACATCCCTGTTTTTCCGACGACCTCCTTCATGATGATTTGGGCAAGTTCGCGCTGGATGTTATAGAACTCAACTCGAAGTCGATGATCCTCGATATCTCCTATGTCCTTTGCCCATTGCAGAATATGGGCATCGCCGGATCTAGGTGACATGCGAAGGTTCTGGTGATCCCGTCTATACTCCAGCATGTGGTGTAGGACATAGAATCCATCATTAAGAGAATCGTTCGGTTGCTGGATGCAGCAGAAGTCGGTCTTATGGCCGAAGGCGACCCTGCCGCCCCTTTTGTTCTTGTCCCTGACCTCTCCACCCCTTGCTTGGTAGTAAAACATAGCACTATAGAGAACATCCTTGATATGGGTGTAATCATTTTTGTGAATGTTCTTCGATGAGTCCAAGTAAAGAGCGTGGGAGAATCGGGGGTAGAGGATGATGAGGACGACGCGCCCGCCGCTGCGCAAAATAAGTCCTCAAATTAATTAGCCTCCACCGTGCAAATGAATGATTGAAATTGAAGGAAGGATAGCAGCGCGGATGACTTACACAGGATGATAAGGCACGAGAATCGCCTCCTTGTCCTTATTGGCAAGCATGAAATTGACGATGTAATCCCTCGCGTATTCACGGTGATTTGCGCAGACTCCCAAGAAGCCCTCGTGCATGTAGTACGGGTCAGCGACACAGATATGAGATATCTGCTCAACCCCGATGATGTAGTTCATGTGCAAGGCATAAAGGCGGACAAACGTAAAATCCAGCTTCTTCACGTGAAACATGTCGAATATGTAATCGAATTCGGAGGAAGAACTTATCCGCAGGGAAGCTATTGACATACGACATTTGCCGCGGAACGTTAACCACGTAGAGTGGGTATCCTGGATCTTTCGAGGCGATGAGGTCTTTCTCTACCCGCAGCACATCGTCATGAAGTCTCTTTTGATCGCCGAATCTGGCCCGTAGCGCTGTTGCAGGTAGGATTGGTTGACCGGGGATATGCCATTTATCCACACCGGGATATCTATACGGTCCTGAAGCCAAGGCTGCTGAGGCGGCTGGATCATAGAAATAGCTTTTTTGCCTTTCCTCGCTCTCTTCCTAAACTTCTTTACTACCGGAAGGTCGTACATAATATGTTGAGACGGCAATTTAGGCACCGACTCATGACGCTCAAACCCTGAGGAGGCGCCAGTATAGACATATTGTTTAGCAGCGCCATCGTTGTCCTCATCCTCATCCATGGTGACGTCATCAGCGACTAATGGAGCCTCCTCCTTACCCCGTCCGCTATCACCCAACCCGACACCCAATGATAATTGGGTAGGTGCAGTGTTGATGTTCATACCTTGCTGAGGCTGCGTGCTCGTGGGTGTGCTCCCGGCCGCCTCCAGACGAAGCAGACTCTTTGGCCACAACAGGACCCACCCAGCATTGCAACAATCACCAAGCCGCCGCGGTGTCTCGTCGTCATCCCCCAGTAGTACTGGAGGAGGCAAATTCTCGTGGCCCGGTTTGACACTGGCCACGGAAACCTTGAAGACATTCGGGGGGATCGGCCGGCTGTGGAACAGTGGTTCCTTCGGCTCCATTAGTCGCCTTCCCCACGTCCACCTTCTGGTTGCCGATGGTGTACAATATGGTGCACGGGGTTTCGTCGGCCTGCAAAGAAAGGTCTACGACGTGAGACATCTGACAGGCAACTAAAATGGGAGATTATACATTTATATTGAATGGGGCCGGTGTGACAGATACCATGAGGGCGTCGAGCTCAGCCAAAGACGAAGCACCGCCTAGCACGTCCGGTGCGGGAGCCGGTGCGGGAGCCGGTGCGGGAGCAGGTGCAGCTGTAGGTGCTGGTGCAACGCTAGTCGAGCTGCTCCCCGCTAAGAAGTCAGCAAGGGGAAAGTCCGCTGCATCTTTTTTTGGATTTTGCCTGGTCCAATTGAAAACGGCCGGAACCAAGGTAGTAGAAATATCTAAAGCCACCTGTTTTGTGGCAGCTACCGCTGTTGCGACTGTCTTAGTTGATTTCTTCTCAACCGCAATCTCAACCCTCTTGTTGATGTTTTCTTCATTTAACCTTCGTCTTTCCTTTCTCTCCTCCGTGGTCTCACAGTAGTACTTCTTCCATGTGGCGCCGTCTCCGACACCGTGCACGCGTCCATACGACGGTCGAGTATCCACTGGTTATTGTTTCAATATGTTCAACGCCCGATTGAATGGAGTGTCCCACTTGGGCCTCGCCAATGCCTCAGACGGCGAGTCACTTTTGGCCGCAATCCTGTGCTGCTCTCTCTGCAAAAGGCACAACGATCGTTTACAAATATGACTAACATGTGCAGTCGAATTGATCAGAAACTAAAATTACCAGCAGTCTCATGAACTCCGTAATGACCGGTGTTGTCTCGTAAACCTTTTTCACTGGGTCCCAACGGTGTCGGGCCCTGAGGACGTCATGCTCCTGTGGGATAGTGAACTCCGCCAAGGGGTCTGGTATGCCCAGACTCGCGGCTTCCGCGTCCTCCTTGGCCCATTTGGACCTCTTTCCGCCATAACCACGGCTTCTGAGGTGGTGGCTCCCAATGTTCCTCTCTTGAAGCCCCTTCATGTACTTAGACTTTTTTTTGGCATCTTCGGCCTCGCAAGCCTCCTTGAATATTTGAAACTGCTCTTCCGTGATTGTCGGATTATCCTTTACAATCTCGGAGTAGGGTTCCTTCATGTCGATGATCCTTGCTTTCACTCGATTTTTCCAGGCGGCCAACGCGTCGCTAAACGTCATGGCGTGTTTGTTTATCTTCTTCATTGCCGGGTCCTCATCTGGATCTTTATAATCCTTCTCATTCTGGCCGGGAACAAGAATATCTGATGAAACTTCTTTAGGAGGGAGCTCCTCATATTTTCTATCTTCTGTAGTTTCTCACCGTTGATGGTGGCGGTTGTCCATACGATGCAGCCTATTTGATTGCCGTAGCATCGACGCGCTTCATCAGGCGCCGTTGGCTCAAAATTGCCGTCGTCCACCTCCGTGACCACCACTCTAGTAGTCCTGAGTTTGTTAGGAACCTGTTGCCTCTTTGCTTTCGGTTCTACACCGGCTCCACTCCCCGAGGCAGCGCCGGTCTCAGTCTCAGCGTCGGCCTCGATGCCTGTCTGAATCTGAGCGCCGGTCTCAGTCTCAGCACCAGTCTGCGTGTTGGTCTCAGTCCCCGATGCCACCGGTGGGCCCATCAATAACATCGGTTGATCATTGGTAAGGCTAAAAAATTCGTCTGCCGCCCGGTAGGCGTCATTGCAATCACCAGAACCCTGTCCTTCATCGTTGCTAGCCATGTTTCCTATGATTAAATCTAGTCAATTAATTCTAGACCTAATAAAATGAATAATGACATAAAAAAGGCATATTGTTTTGTAGGAACGTTGACTCCTTCCTGGTGCGGCAAATCACACGGGCACTCGATATGTCCTAGTTTATAGCACAAGTCATGCCGAAATTCATGGAAAATTTCGGCATGACCTTTGCTAAAAGGTGGACAAATCGAGAACCTGAAATTTTCCGGAACGGAAATGAATCAACATTCCCGCAAAATATATATAGGCCACTCAGCTTCATTGAAACAACAAAGCCACTTGGGCACAAACAACATGACCACTTCAATGAAAAGATATAATCAACAATAAAAGTCTAGGAAGGGATCATCTTTAAAATAAAACTTGCCTAAATAACCTAGATAATTAACCTAATCAAACTAGTTAACCTGACTAGTCCTCTGTTAAAGCCCTAACTAAATTTTTGCACTAACCTAGGTAATTAACCTAATTAAACTAGTTAACCTAACTACTTCTCTGTCAAAGCCCTAACTAAATTTTTGCCCTAACCTAGATAATTAACATAATTAAACTAGCTAACCTATGCATGAGAGAGAGAGAGGTGGGGTGGGGGCTTACAGAGGATGGCTCCGGTGGTGGCGAGGGAGGCAGGGGCGTCTCCGGTGACGGCGAGGGAGGCAGTTCTGGCGAGGGAGGATCCGGTGGCGTCGACGGCGGCTCCGGTGGCGTTGATGAGGCCGCGCGGCTCCGTGGCGTTGGGGGCGGCTCCGATGGCGTCCATGGCGCACGGCTCTGGTGGCTCCGGGGGCGTCGACGTCGGCAGGAGATGGCGGCGAAGTGGGGCGACGACGAATCGGGGAGACAGCGGCGGGGTGGGTCGAGAGATTTGGGGGGAAAGTGGTGGCCGGGGGGAAACGGTTTTTTGGTTAAGTCAAAACTAGCAGTAGCGCGTTTCGCAGAACGCGCTATAGCTAAGGTAGCTATATCGCTTTTTCCAAAACGCGCTACTGCTATACATATGTAAGTTTCTCTCTTTTTTATTTCCTTTTCTGTTTCTATAGCGGGGGTCCTCGAAATGCGCTGCAGCTGCGTTAGCTACAGCGCCTCTTACTAACACACGCTACAGCTAAGCCTTTCTCTGTTTTTTTTTTTGCTTTTTCATTTATTTTGCTTTACATTTTATTTTTTTTCTTTCTTCTTTTTCTGTTTCTTTCATTTTCATTTACTTTTCTATTTGTTTTTCATTTTATTTTATTTACATTAGCAGTAGCGTTGTTACAGGGAAACGCGCTGCTACTCATGCCCTAGCGGTAGCGCGCTTCCTGCAAGGCCGCTACTGCTATGCGTAGCCCATCGTTCCAGCAATGAGAATATTAGTAGTAGCGCTTTTACGGGCACACGCGCTACTGCTAGAAACGTATCTGCAGCGCGGTTTATTCTGAATTGCTACTGCTATCTAGCACTAGCGCCCTTTTTTAACCCGCGTTGTTGCTAAATTTCTGTGTATAAGGTTTTCCCTAGTAGTGGAAGCAGAAATCTATGGCAGCCCTCACAACACTCATGACCCGCTTTTGCGCGGGCGATCGAGGATAGCTGGATGGCTCGCAGCAACAACACATTGAGGAATCCGGACACCTCAGATACTAAAGATGTTAACGGCAGGCAACATCGTAACAGACCAAAGCGCTGCAATAAAAGCGATAACACGGAAGACACGGCAGTCAACGCCGGATTCAGAGGCTCTAGATCCGGTCAGCGGAAAAAGCCATTTAAAAGAAATACTCCGACTCCGTCCAGTTTGGATCGCATACTGGATCGCTCGTGCCAAATCCACGGCACCCGCGACAAGCCAGCCAATCACACCAACAGAGAATGTTGGGTGTTCAAGCAGGCCGGCAAGTTAAATGCCAAAAACAAGGACAAGGGGCTGCATAGAGATGACGAGGAGGAGCCCCGGCCGCCGAACACAGGAGGACAGAAGGGGTTTCCCCCACAAGTGAAGACGGTGAACATGATATACGCAACCCACATTCCCAAGAGGGAGCGGAAGCATGCACTAAGGGACGTCTATGCAATGGATCCCGTCGCCCCAAAGTTCAACCCCGACCCCCACTCTCGCTCGCTCCCCCACTCCCCCCGATTTCTAGATCGGGGCTAACCACCCCCTCCCCCAATCGGCCCGCTCGTTCCACTCCCCCTCTTCAGGATCGGGGCGTTCGCCGCCGCCGCCGCTCGAGGCCGCGTCGCCGGAGCCGCCATCGTCGCTCTCCACCTCGACCTCCCCGTCCTAGACCGCCCGCATCGGACCGCTTCTTTCCCCTCACGAACCCCACCTCCCCCTCGTCTCCCTCACCCGCCGCCACCACACAACACACACACACAAGCACGCACGCACGCATCGTGCCGGGGAGAGGATCTCCCCGCGCCCGATCCCCTCGCGTGCATCGGCGCCTTCGCCTCGCCGTCCTCCTCGTCGCCGCCTCTCCAGCTCGCCTTCCCCCTCGCCCCTCTTCCCCGACCCGATCTGGAGCGGGAAGGGGCAATGAGCCCGACGCCCTTGGACATCGGCGCCGTCGCTGTGTGCCGCACCGCCACTGCCCGGAGACCTCGCCGCCTCGACCTCTCCCCCGTAGTCGAGCCCGCCACCATCGCCGACCCGTCCTCGTCCTCCCCGAACGGCCTCCACGAGCTCGCGCCGCCGACTCGCCGGACTGCCTCCCCGTCGCCCTCGCGTCCCCGTCGTCCTCCCCACGCCCCACTGCCTAGACCCCACGGCCCCGTGGTGAGGCCCCGACATATCCTCCTCCCCCTGTCTCTGTACGCACGCGCACGCGCTCCTGGCCACCGCCGCTGTTGGCATCGCCGTCGGCCACCGCGAGCCATCCTCTCCTCGTCCGGCCACTGCACGCCCGTGCCGTCCCGTGCCCGTGCATGCACCGTGGCCGCGCCCTGCTCCCTACGCACGGCGTGCCCGCTGCGAGGCCGAGCCCCGCGCTGCTCCGCTCAACACCGGCGCCCCTGCAGCCCACCTCCAGTAGCCCCCACGGCCACCATCTGGTGCCCGTCGTCGCGATGCGCCTGCCGAGCCCACCCACAGCTCCAGTCGTCGCCGGAGATGGCCGGCCGACGAGCTCTGCCGCCCCTGTTTAGCGTCGGCGGTTAGCCGCCGTAAAACGCTAACGTGGCCACGTGGTTAAGCCACTAATGGCCCTAATTAATCTAACCCTAGCCCTATGACAAACGGGGCCCATGCCCCAGAATGTTTAAAAAAAAGGGAATTAAAATAAATAAGTAAGTAAATAGATAGATAAAATTAAATATTAATTAACTAATTCTGTTTAAAGTAACTAATTAAGATTAATTAACCTAATTAACTAATTAACTTAATTAACTCAAACAGTCAATGACATGCGGGACCCACACGTCAGCTTGACCCAGTCAACACCTCTGTTGACTGATGACGTCATGCTGACGTCATGCTGATGCAGTAATGCCATTTTCGGATTAAATTAATAATAATAATTTATAAGTTGATTAAATCTTTAAAAATGAATATATAATAAACCGTAACTCGGATGAAAATGTTTTGTACATGAAAGTTGCTCAGAACGACGAGACGAATCCGGATACGCAGTCCGTTCGTCCGCCACACACCCCTAACCTATCGAACTCGCAACTTTCCCCTTCCGGCTCCTTTGCCCGAAAACGCGAAACACCGGGAATACTTTCCCGGATGTTTCCCCCCTTAACCGGTACCACCTCATACCACGTTAGGGCACACCTAGCACCGCTCATTGTCACGTCACGCATCATCGTGTTTATGTTTGCATTGTATTCATTGTTTCTTCCCCCTCTTATCTCCGGTAGACTACGAGACCGACGCTGATGCCACCGTGTACGACTACGTCACCGACGACCCCTCCTTGTCTGAGCAACCAGGCAAGCCCCCCCCCCCTTGATCACCAGATATCGCCTATTCTCCTCTATACTGCTTGCATTAGAGTAGTGTAGCATGTTACTGCTTTCGTTAATCCTATTCTGATGCATAGCCTGACATTGTCGCTACATCTGTTGATACCTTACCTGCAATCCTAAATGCTTAGTATAGGATGCTAGCTTATCATCATTGGCCCTACATTCTTGTCAGTCTGCCTTGCTATACTATTGGGCCGTGATCACTCGGGAGGTGATCACGGGTATATACTATACATACATACATACTATACAGACAGTGACTAAAGTCGGGTCAGCTCATTGAGTACCCGCAAGTGATTCTGACGAGGGGGCTGAAAGGACAGGTGGCTCCATCCCGGTAGAGGTGGGCCTGGGTTCCCGACGGCCCTCGACTGTTACTTTGTGGCGGAGCGACAGGGCAGGTTGAGACCACCTAGGAGACAGGTGGGCCTGGTCCTGTTCGGCGTTCGCGGATACTTAACACGCTTAACGAGATCTTGGTATTTGATCTGAGTCGGCTACGAGCCTATACGCACTAACCATCTACGTGGGAGTAGTTATGGGTATCCCGACGTCGTGGTATCAGCTGAAGCACTTCAGACGTCAGCGACGGAGCGGCGCGTGCCGGATTGGAACGTAAGCCTGCTCTTGTATTAAGGGGGCTAGTTCTGCTTCCGGCCGCCCACGCAACGTGCAGGTGTGCTATGGGCGATGGGCCCAGACCCCTGTGCGCTTAGGTTTAGACCGGCGTGCTGGCCTCTCTGCTTTGGCTAGGTGGGGCTGCGACGTGTTGATCTTCCGAGGCCGGGCATGACCCAGGAAAGTGTGTCCGGCCAAATGGGATCAAGCGTGTTGGGTTATGTGGTGCACCCCTGCAGGGAAGTTAATCTATTCGAATAGCCGTGATCTTCGGTAACAGGACGACTTGGAGTTGTACCTTGACCTTATGACAACTAGAACCGGATACTTAATAAAACACACCCTTCCAAGTTCCACAGACAACCCGGTGATCGCTTTTCCGCAGGGCGACGAGGAGAGGATTGCCGGGTAGGATTATGCTATGCGATGCTTCTTGGAGTTGTTACTTGGAGTTGCTACTTGGAGATGCTACTTGGAGGACTTCAATCTACTCTCTTCTACATGCTGCAAGACGGAGGCTGCCAGAAGCATAGTCTTCGACAGGATTAGCTATCCCCCTCTTATTCTGGCATTCTGCAGTTCAGTCCACTGATATGGCCTCCTTACACATATACCCATGCATATGTAGTGTAGTTCCTTGCTTGCGAGTACTTTGGATGAGTACTCACGGTTGCTTTCTCCCCCTTTTTCCCCCTTTCCTTTCTTTCTGGTTGTCGCAACCAGATGCTGGAGTCCAGGAGCCAGACGCCACCGTCGACGACGACCCCTACTACACCGGAGGTGCCTACTACTACGTGCAGCCCGCTGACGACGACCAGGAGTAGTTAGGAGGATCCCAGGCAGGAGGCCTGCGCCTCTTTCGATCTGTACCCCAGTTTGTGCTAGCCTTCTTAAGGCAAACTTGTTTAACTTATGTCTGTACTCAGATATTGTTGCTTCCGCTGACTCGTCTATGATCGAGCACTTGTATTCGAGCCCTCGAGGCCCCTGGCTTGTATTATGATGCTTGTATGACTTATTTTATTTGTAGAGTTGTGTTGTGATATCTTCCCGTGAGTCCCTGATCTTGATCGTACACATTTGCGTGCATGATTAGTGTACGATTGAATCGGGGCGTCACAAGTTGGTATCAGAGCCGACTGCCTGTAGGAATCCCCCTTCCAACTCCTTGGCCGAAGTCGAGTCTAGACATTACAAAAACTTTTACTAACTTGGCTGTGTGCCTTACGGGCCCACGTCGCCATTGGGTGGTATTAGGATCTTTTACTCCTCGACCTTTACTCTGGGACTCTGATCTCTCCTCTATTCGGGTTAAATGAAGTTACTAAATCTAACAATAGGATCTCGTTATCACTTTCACCCGGAGAGCCCCTTGTTACTGATGATCGTCTGCTGCACCAGAAGACCCTGAAGATGCTCTCCGCTGTTAACCCGAGAACTTATGTTCATCGCATTTGCAATTCCCCTTCCACCGTCTACCCTTATGGATAACTACTTGCAGTTGTTATTCTTACATTCATCCCCAGTTGGTCTTGTTATTACCAGATACCTCGAAACACTCGTCGTTGTCTCGATAATCCTTTGAGCTTATCGCCTTGCTATTCCTTGTCACCTGAATACCCCTATGGATAATTCTCGCACTTATCGAGTATCCGCTCATCCCCCAGTTGTTCATGTGTTTCACAATGGTCTTCGAAATACTATTTGATCCTCCAAAAATCCTTAATAGCTTATTGCTCTGCAATACTTGTCTGCTTGCATTATGGATGCTTTCCATATGTCTGGCAATATTCGTTAGTATCCTTAGGCATCGTCATTTTGATCCTATTGATTCAGCATGTGTGCGAATGCACACAATCATCTATCAACCCTTCTAAATTATCCTTCCGGCTCAGACATCATTTTTGAACATGAGCTGGTTCTCGACCAAACTATTTGCCGTCGATTGTGCCTCTGGTATATCCAACTTATCCATCCTTGATCAGAGCGACTGCTTCTGATCCTTTGTTTTGGAAATCGAAATTCCTTTATTATCTAAGCATCGAATCATTCCGATGTTCTATAGTATGATGCCCGTGCATTCTTCTTCCTCTGGTTGAGTACCCGGTGCTCACCTCAGATCCCTTGTGGACCATCGGTTCCTTTGTTGGATTTTATCCGACAGTGTCCTTCATATTGAATAACCTTGAGAGCCTTTCCATGGGTATATAATGCCTTGGTAATTGTATCATCTGCTTTTGAACAATGCTCTACTTTCGAGCTTGTATTATTTACCCCGAAGTTGTGGTATATGTTTGTAAGACGCCCTGATGGGTTGAACCTATGCCTTCCTTACTATGTGTGAACTCGGAAGTTCTCACGGGTCATACTCATCTGGTATTTCACCAGGTATAACTTTCAACACTAATGCCATTATCGAAACGAGAAGTGAATGTAAGGTTATGCTTTGGAGAAGTGGGAGTCGACCTCGAACCTTGTGTTTCATGCCCATGGACGCGATGTATATCCTATCATGGAAGCTTCTTGTAATAATAACTATTTCCTTGATAACTAACATATGGTATCTGTGAATTGATCCCTTGCAACCGTGGTTCCGACCATGATTGTTCTTCCTTGATTCCATTTCTCGGACAAGTTAAAACAATTGTCTTCTATGGATTAATACACCCGTCCAATCTTTACTTTGATCTTGTGTCGAGTATTACCCCCTGGTATCTCAAGATTATCATGGAACTGCATAACTTCTTATGAGTTTCTTCATCAAGTGCTACCTTTCCACTGATTCCAATTTTTCACGGGCTCTGAGTTATTATACACTCAAAGACACCAATAACTGAATCGAGTTCGCATTGCGATTCAACAAGTATTTGAACCCATCACTGCTTACAAATTTATTAATCCTTCAAGTCATTCCTAGCCTGATCGGCTATATCATTATCGAGCTAATTTTAACTGTGCTACCCGGTCCTTCTTCCCGGAGCACAATTTTCGACGATGAACTAACCTTACGTCGATCATCATCGTCATATCATTTCGCCTTGAACAACAAGCTTGGTTTCGAGTTTGTGTCGTACCCTTGGTTCCAATAACCTTTCACTTTATCATTACTTTGACATGATGTCATCACCGATCGATTACATCTTCATGAACTCTCGCGACAAATGTGTCGTGAATATCATCAACATTCTGAGCTCTTCCAAGAGATCAATTGAAATCATGATGAGAAATACCATCCTTGCCCTTGATGATTGGTGTTATCAGCGACAACATTATTGCATTCCCTCCAACACAAAACTTGTTCCTGTATTGTGTTGTACCTTGAGTTACTTGCTATCCAACTTATGTTATATTCTTACCGCGGAGTATTACCATCTTTGATGTTAAGAATGTTGTGAGGATTGCTCCACCTCTTAAGAATTCTTGCTATAATGATACTTCTCACCCTCACCATTCTTTCTTGGTCCTCGTGTTGATTCCAACCGGGGTACCCACAAGTGAACGGTGTTGTTTGGATTATGCACTTCTAGCAACCCTATTGCTTTGAAGTTAATGATCGATAGTTCATTCTAAGTCCTTCGCTAATTGAATCACCATTCTGACATTGGTCGTGCAACCCAATCCACATTTCGGGCGCACCTTTCAACCAATGTTTAATTGTGTATGTTTTCCTCGAGAATACTTCCTTATATCATTTGATCTGACAAATGTTATCTCCTTGTTCACCTAATGGTGGAAATCCATCTTTTGGGAATATCGGTGAATTGCCGTTGAGTTCACCAGACACCTCCTTGTCCTCTCCTTGGTTTAATGATGAAACTATTGTTTCAGGAACCCGCTCCCATAGTTCATTTCCCGAGAATCTTACAATGTCATTTCGTCGATATGTGCCGCAGCTTTTCTTCTCGGACATCCTGAGTCTGAGGTATCCTGACACCAATCGGATCTGAATCTCGGTCAGATATGATGGTTGGGACATTTTCCAAGAGTTATGATGTTGATCCTTTGATGACCCGGTAACATGATGTCATGCCTAGCACCCCCCCCCTCGGCTGGAGGGACCTATCACTATAGATTCCTTTTCAGCAAGGTTATCCGTTCATCCATGGGGAAATTGTAAGACTTATTCTACAAGTTATTCCTGATGGATCCTTCGTGTTTCCAAAGTTTGATCTTCACCTGAAGACCATGTCAATTCTATCTCGAAGCATGTCTATGGTACTCCGATGTTTCAACAAGAACATTTGAAGCCCAATGCTAAACGTTTCTTGCTCAATTATCCAAACACCGCTGTATGGATAATGTCATGAAAATTTCTCTCACCTCACCTAGAGGCTTTTCTACTTAATATCATGTCATGGTTATCATGTTCTGCTTGTCCTTGGTAAGGATATACCCCTGAAATAGGTGTATAAACATATTTTCCATTCCATTGTTCTATTTGATCTGATGATCACCTTTTCCTTTCCATTGTTTTGTTTAACCTTTCTTGTGATCTATATGATCTAAGCAGTAATGTTCTCCTGCTTATGTAAACACCTCGGTGTACAACTCTGTCAGCAAGACCCTATTACTATTGTTGAAAACATTCCGGGTAACCACCGATGGACGAGAACTTGCCTATTGGCCCGCCTCGTTCAACAAGCAGGAAAATGGTTCTCTTCGTCCCTCGCCCTTGGTATCGATGTTGTTGCCGACATATCTGACAGGCTACCCTTTGACACACCTTACTATCATGACCGTGCAAAATGTCGGCCCCCTTCCTACTTTCAACCACATGGTGGGCCCATAACCCACAGTTCCACAGGATCGAAACCTGACTCTCCTGCACCCCTGTTACTAAAGCTAATCCTCACGCTTGGCTTTGTATGAAAGATCACGAGCCACCTTCCTAGTGATCTATTCTGGTATCAGACGCAATGCTTATTCCCGTTGCTCTGAACCCCCTTCACACTCTGTTTTAGGCAACGAACGATTGCCTACCCGCTTGAAACTTCTCATGGTACCTCCTTACTTGCTCTCAATATTTTCTTAAGTTTTAGTTCGAGAGTTACTTTTCGCCACCTTCCCCGATGTTAGCTACCAGGTTGCAACCTTGTAGAGGTCTGACCTTTTGAAGCTACCCCTTACCCTTTTCGTAAGTACGATGGAGATCCCGAAGAAAGGACGTCGACTTCATCATGATGACCTGCAACAGAGAAATTAAGACATCAACGTAGTGGATCTACCTCTTCGAGAAGAGTAACCAAGACCAAGAAGGATCGTTAGAATTTCGTAACCTAGTCTTTCCCCTTACTCCCCTCTTAAATCTCGGGACGAGATTTCTTGTAGTGGAGGAGATTTGTGACGCCCGGATAGTTACACTACAGTAATTCCCTATTAACGATGCCACGTCACCACGATTACTGTTGTTAACCTCTAGATGCATCAAATCCCGTTCGAATTCAAATTCAAAATCAAGCAAATAATAAAAGTTTTCAATTGTCAAAAACTAAATGTTCTAAGGTTGACCAATAAATCCTAAGTAATTATGGTGGTGAAACCACATTTTTATAATATGATTAGATGCACTAAATAAACTAAAACAACGATAAAACAATTATCTAAAATGATTTTAAAATAATAAGCACATGCAAAACACTTTATTTAAGGTGCCAGAATATTTGGGGCTGTGACCTATTTAATAACACCAAATTAGTTGTCGCTTTTAAATTTTATAAAACTAAAATAAAAGAAAACTGAAAAGAAATAGAATAAAAAAAGGAAGAAAAGGAAACAGAAAAAAAGGGAAAGACCCCCCCCACTGGGCCACAGCCCAGCTGGCCTCTGGGCCAACCAGGCCGGCCCAGCCGGTGCCTATAGCCCCCTGGGGCGACCGAAACCTAGCGACCCCCCTCCCCACTTTCCCCTCACGATCCCCACCTCCCCCTCGTCTCCCTCACCCGCCGCCACCACACAACACACACACACAAGCACGCACGCACGCATCGTGCCGGGGAGAGGATCTCCCCGCGCCCGATCCCCTCGCGTGCATCGGCGCCTTCGCCTCGCCGTCCTCCTCGTCGCCGCCTCTCCGGCTCGCCTTCCCCCTCGCCCCTCTTCCCCGACCCGATCTGGATCGGGAAGGGGCAACGAGCCCGACGCCCTTGGACATCGGCGCCGTCGCTGTGTGCCGCACCGCCACCGCCCGGAGACCTCGCCGCCTCGACCTCTCCCCCGTAGTCGACCCCGCCACCATCGCCGACCCGTCCTCGTCCTCCCCGAACGGCCTCCACGAGCTCGCGCCGCCGACTCGCCGGACTGCCTCCCCGTCGCCCTCGCGTCCCCGTCGTCCTCCCCACGCCCCACTGCCTAGACCCCACGGCCCCGTGGTGAGGCCCCGACATATCCTCCTCCCCCTGTCTCTGTACGCACGCGCACGCGCTCGCGACCACCGCCGCTGTTGGCATCGCCGTCGGCCACCGCGAGCCATCCTCTCCTCGTCCGGCCACTGCACGCCCGTGCCGTCCCGTGCCCGTGCACGCACCGTGGCCGCGCCCTGCTCCCTACGCACGGCGTGCCCGCTGCGAGGCCGAGCCCCGCGCTGCTCCGCTCAACGCCGGCGCCCCTGCAGCCCACCTCCAGTAGCCCCCACCGCCACCATCTGGTGCCCGTCGTCGCGATGCGCCTGCCGAGCCCACCCACAGCTCCAGCCGTCGCCGGAGATGGCCGGCCGACGAGCTCTGCCGCCCCTGTTTAGCGTCGGCGGTTAGCCGCCGTAAAACGCTGACGTGGCCACGTGGTTAAGCCACTAATGGCCCTAATTAATCTAACCCTAGCCCTATGACAAACGGGGCCCATGCCCCAGAATGTTTAAAAAAAAGGGAATTAAAATAAATAAGTAAGTAAATAGATAGATAAAATTAAATATTAATTAATTAATTAACTAAATAATTAACTTAACTAATTCTATTTAAAGTAACTAATTAAGATTAATTAACCTAATTAACTAATTAACTTAATTAACTGAAACAGTCAATGACATGCGGGACCCACACGTCAGCTTGACCCAGTCAACACCTCTGTTGACTGATGACGTCATGCTGACGTCATGCTGATGCAGTAATGCCATTTTCGGATTAAATTAATAATAATAATTTATAAGTTGATTAAATCTTTAAAAATGAATATATAATAAACCGTAACTCGGATGAAAATGTTTTGTACATGAAAGTTGCTCAGAACGACGAGACGAATCCGGATACGCAGTCCGTTCGTCCGCCACACACCCCTAACCTATCGAACTCGCAACTTTCCCCTTCCGGCTCCTCTGCCCGAAAACGCGAAACACCGGGAATACTTTCCCGGATGTTTCCCCCCTTAACCGGTACCACCTCATACCACGTTAGGGCACACCTAGCACCGCTCATTGTCACGTCACGCATCGTCGTGTTTATGTTTGCATTGTATTCATTGTTTCTTCCCCCTCTTATCTCCGGTAGACTACGAGACCGACGCTGATGCCACCGTGTACGACTACGTCACCGACGACCCCTCCTTGTCTGAGCAACCAGGCAAGCCCCCCCCCCCCTTGATCACCAGATATCGCCTATTCTCCTCTATACTGCTTGCATTAGAGTAGTGTAGCATGTTACTGCTTTCGTTAATCCTATTCTGATGCATAGCCTGACATTGTCGCTACATCTGTTGATACCTTACCTGCAATCCTAAATGCTTAGTATAGGATGCTAGCTTATCATCATTGGCCCTACATTCTTGTCAGTCTGCCTTGCTATACTATTGGGCCGTGATCACTCGGGAGGTGATCACGGGTATATACTATACATACATACATACTATACAGACAGTGACTAAAGTCGGGTCAGCTCATTGAGTACCCGCAAGTGATTCTGACGAGGGGGCTGAAAGGACAGGTGGCTCCATCCCGGTAGAGGTGGGCCTGGGTTCCCGACGGCCCTCGACTGTTACTTTGTGGCGGAGCGACAGGGCAGGTTGAGACCACCTAGGAGACAGGTGGGCCTGGTCCTGTTCGGCGTTCGCGGATACTTAACACGCTTAACGAGATCTTGGTATTTGATCTGAGTCGGCTACGAGCCTATACGCACTAACCATCTACGTGGGAGTAGTTATGGGTATCCCGACGTCGTGGTATCAGCTGAAGCACTTCAGACGTCAGCGACGGAGCGGCGCGCGCCGGATTGGAACGTAAGCCTGCTCTTGTATTAAGGGGGCTAGTTCTGCTTCCGGCCGCCCACGCAACGTGCAGGTGTGCTATGGGCGATGGGCCCAGACCCCTGTGCGCTTAGGTTTAGACCGGCGTGCTGGCCTCTCTGCTTTGCCTAGGTGGGGCTGCGACGTGTTGATCTTCCGAGGCCGGGCATGACCCAGGAAAGTGTGTCCGGCCAAATGGGATCAAGCGTGTTGGGTTATGTGGTGCACCCCTGCAGGGAAGTTAATTTATTCGAATAGCCGTGATCTTCGGTAACAGGACGACTTGGAGTTGTACCTTGACCTTATGACAACTAGAACCGAATACTTAATAAAACACACCCTTCCAAGTTCCACAGACAACCCGGTGATCGCTTTTCCGCAGGGCGACGAGGAGAGGATTGCCGGGTAGGATTATGCTATGTGATGCTCTTGGAGTGTACTTGGAGTTGCTACTTGGAGATGCTACTTGGAGGACTTCAATCTACTCTCTTCTACATGCTGCAAGACGGAGGCTGCCAGAAGCGTAGTCTTCGACAGGATTAGCTATCCCCCTCTTATTCTGGCATTCTGCAGTTCAGTCCACTGATATGGCCTCCTTACACATATACCCATGCATATGTAGTGTAGTTCCTTGCTTGCGAGTACTTTGGATGAGTACTCACGGTTGCTTTCTCCCCCTTTTTCCCCCTTTCCTTTCTTTCTGGTTGTCGCAACCAGATGCTGGAGTCCAGGAGCCAGACGCCACCGTCGACGACGACCCCTACTACACCGGAGGTGCCTACTACTACGTGCAGCCCGCTGACGACGACCAGGAGTAGTTAGGAGGATCCCAGGCAGGAGGCCTGCGCCTCTTTCGATCTGTACCCCAGTTTGTGCTAGCCTTCTTAAGGCAAACTTGTTTAACTTATGTCTGTACTCAGATATTGTTGCTTCCGCTGACTCGTCTATGATCGAGCACTTGTATTCGAGCCCTCGAGGCCCCTGGCTTGTATTATGATGCTTGTATGACTTATTTTATTTGTAGAGTTGTGTTGTGATATCTTCCCGTGAGTCCCTGATCTTGATCGTACACATTTGCGTGCATGATTAGTGTACGATTGAATCGGGGGCGTCACAGTTTTGTAGGAACGTTGACTCCTTCCTGGTGCGGCAAATCACACGGGCACTCGATATGTCCTAGTTTATAGCACAAGTCATGCCGAAATTCATGGAAAATTTCGGCATGACCTTTGCTAAAAGGTGGACAAATCGAGAACCTGAAATTTTCCGGAACGGAAATGAATCAACATTCCCGCAAAATATATATAGGCCACTCAGCTTCATTGAAACAACAAAGCCACTTGGGCACAAACAACATGACCACTTCAATGAAAAGATATAATCAACAATAAAAGTCTAGGAAGGGATCATCTTTAAAATAAAACTTGCCTAAATAACCTAGATAATTAACCTAATCAAACTAGTTAACCTGACTAGTCCTCTGTTAAAGCCCTAACTAAATTTTTGCACTAACCTAGGTAATTAACCTAATTAAACTAGTTAACCTAACTACTTCTCTGTCAAAGCCCTAACTAAATTTTTGCCCTAACCTAGATAATTAACATAATTAAACTAGCTAACCTATGCATGAGAGAGAGAGAGGTGGGGTGGGGGCTTACAGAGGATGGCTCCGGTGGTGGCGAGGGAGGCAGGGGCGTCTCCGGTGACGGCGAGGGAGGCAGTTCTGGCGAGGGAGGATCCGGTGGCGTCGACGGCGGCTCCGGTGGCGTTGATGAGGCCGCGCGGCTCCGTGGCGTTGGGGGCGGCTCCGATGGCGTCGACGGCGCACGGCTCTGGTGGCTCCGGGGGCGTCGACGTCGGCAGGAGATGGCGGCGAAGTGGGGCGACGACGAATCGGGGAGACAGCGGCGGGGTGGGTCGAGAGATTTGGGGGGAAAGTGGTGGCCGGGGGGAAACGGTTTTTTGGTTAAGTCAAAACTAGCAGTAGCGCGTTTCGCAGAACGCGCTATAGCTAAGGTAGCTATATCGCTTTTTCCAAAACGCGCTAGTGCTATACATATGTAAGTTTCTCTCTTTTTTATTTCCTTTTCTGTTTCTATAGCGGGGGTCCTCGAAATGCGCTGCAGCTGCGTTAGCTACAGCGCCTCTTACTAACACACGCTACAGCTAAGCCTTTCTCTGTTTTTTTTTTGCTTTTTCATTTATTTTGCTTTACATTTTATTTTTATTTTTTCTTCTTTTTCTGTTTCTTTCATTTTCATTTACTTTTCTATTTGTTTTTCATTTTATTTTATTTACATTAGCAGTAGCGCTGTTACAGGGAAACGCGCTGCTACTCATGCCCTAGCGGTAGCGCGCTTCCTGCAAGGCCGCTACTGCTATGCGTAGCCCATCGTTCCAGCAATGAGAATATTAGTAGTAGCGCTTTTACGGGCACACGCGCTACTGCTAGAAACGTATCTGCAGCGCGGTTTATTCTGAACTGCTACTGCTATCTAGCACTAGCGCCCTTTTTTAACCCGCGTTGTTGCTAAATTTCTGTGTATAAGGTTTTCCCTAGTAGTGGAAGCAGAAATCTATGGCAGCCCTCACAACACTCATGACCCGCTTTTGCGCGGGCGATCGAGGATAGCTGGATGGCTCGCAGCAACAACACATTGAGGAATCCGGACACCTCAGATACTAAAGATGTTAACGGCAGGCAACGTCGTAATAGACCAAAGCGCTGCAATAAAAGCATAACACGGAAGACACGGCAGTCAACGCCGGATTCAGAGGCTCTAGATCCGGTCAGCGGAAAAAGCCATTTAAAAGAAATACTCCGGCTCCGTCCAGTTTGGATCGCATACTGGATCGCTCGTGCCAAATCCACGGCACCCGCGACAAGCCAGCCAATCACACCAACAGAGAATGTTGGGTGTTCAAGCAGGCCGTCAAGTTAAATGCCAAAAACAAGGACAAGGGGCTGCATAGAGATGACGAGGAGGAGCCCCGGCCGCCGAACACAGGAGGACAGAAGGGGTTTCCCCCACAAGTGAAGACGGTGAACATGATATACGCAACCCACATTCCCAAGAGGGAGCGGAAGCATGCACTAAGGGACGTCTATGCAATGGATCCCGTCGCCCCAAAGTTCAACCCATGGTCTACTTGCCCGATCACCTTCGATCGCAGGGACCACCCCACTGTTGGGTAACGTAGTAATTTCATAAAATTTCCTACGCACACGCAAGATCATGGTGATGCATAGCAATGAGAGGGGAGAGTGTTGTCCATGTACCCTCGTAGACCGAAAGCGGAAGCGTTCGCACAAAGCGGTTGATGAAGTCGTATGTCTTCGACGGCGTGGTGACGATGTTGATGTCCTACCGACGCAGGGCTTTATCTAAGCACCGCTACAGTATTATCGAGGTGGACTATGGTGGAGGGGGGCACCGCACACGGCTAAGAGACGATCAACTTGATCAACTTGTGTGTCTAGAGGTGCCACCCTACCCCTGTATATAAAGGAGCAAGGGGGTTGCGGCCGGCCAAGGGGAGAGGCGCGCCGGAGGAGTCCTACTCCCACCGGGAGTAGGACTCCCCCCCCCTTTTCCTAGTTGGATTAGGACTTGGGAGGGGGGAAGAAGGAAAGAGGGGGGCTGGCCCCCTTTGCCCTAAACCAATTCAGTTTTGGCCTTGGGGGGCGCTCCCCACACTTCCCTTGCTTCCCTCCTTTTCCACTAAGGCCCATGTAGGCCCATTAAGTCCCTGGGGGGTTCCCGTAACCCCCCGGTACTCCGGTAAAATCCCGATTTCACCCGGAACACTTTCGATATCCAAACATAGGCTTCCAATATATCAATCTTCATGTCTCGACCATTTCGAGACTCCTCGTCATGTACGTGATCACATCCGGGACTCCGAACAACCTTCGGTACATCAAAACATAAAACTCCTAATATAATTGTCATTGTAGCGTTAAGCGTGCGGACCCTATGAGTTCGAGAACTATGTAGACATGACCGAGACACGTCTTCGGTCAATAAACAATAGCGGGACCTGGATGCTCAAATTGGCTCCTACATATTATACGAAGATCTTTATCGGTCAGACCGCATAACAACATACGTTGTTCCCTTTGTCATCGGTATGTTACTTGCCCGAGATTCGATTGTCGGTATCTCAATACCTAGTTCAATCTCGTTACTGGCAAGTCTCCTTACTCGGTCTATAATACATCATCCCACAACTAACTCATTAGTTACAATGCTTGCAAGGCTTAAGTGATGTGCAGTACCGAGAGGGCCCAGAGATACCTCTCCGACAATCGGAGTGACAAATCCTAATCTCGAAATACGCCAACCCAACAAGTACCTTCTGAGACACCTGTAGAGCACCTTTATAGTCACCAAGTTACGTTGTGATGTTTGGTAGCACATAAAGTGTTCCTCCGGTAAACGGGAGTTGCATAATCTCATAGTCATAGGAACATGTATAAGTCATGAAGAAAGCAATAGCAACATACTTAAACGATCGTGTGCTAAGCTAACGGAATGGGTCATGTCAATCACATCATTCTCCTAATGATGTGATCCCATTAATCAAATGACAGCCCATGTCAATGGCTAGGAAACTTAACCATCTTTGATCAACGAGCTAGTTAAGTAGAGGCATACTAGTGACACACTATTTGTCTATGTATTCACACATGTATTATGTTTCCGGTTAATACAATTCTAGCATGAATAATAAACATTTATCATGATATAAGGAAATAAATAATAACTTTATTATTGCCTCTAGGGCATATTTCCTTCAGTCTCCCACTTGCACTAGAGTCAATAATCTAGATTACACAGTAATGATTCTAACACCCATGGAGCCTGGGTGCTGATCATGTTTTGCTCGTGTAAGAGGCTTGGTCAACGGGTCTTCAAAATTCAGATCCGTATGTATCTTGCAAATTTCTATGTCTCCCACTTGGACTAGATCCCGGATGGAATTGAAGCATCTCTTGATGTGCTTGGTTCTCTTGTGAAATCTAGATTCCTTCACTAAGGCAATTGCTCCAGTATTGTCACAAAAGATTTTCATTGGACCCGATGCACTAGGTATGACACCTAGATCGGATATGAACTCCTTCATCCAGACTCCTTCATTTGTTGCTTCTAAAGCAGCTATATATGTACTCCGCTTCACATGTAGATCCCACCATGACGTTTTGTTTAGAACTACACCAACTGACAGCTCCACCATTCAATGTAAACACGTATCCGGTTTGCGATTTCGAATCGTCCGGATCAGTGTCAAAGCTTGCATCAACGTAACCGTTTACGATGAGCTCGTTGTCACCTCCATAAACGAGAAACATATCCTTAGTCCTTTTCAGGTATTTCAGGATGTTCTTGACCGCTGTCCAGTGATCCACTCCTGGATTACTTTGGTACCTCCCTGCTAGACTTATAGCAAGGCACACATCAAGTCTAGTACATAGCATTGCATACATGATAGAGCCTATGGCTGAAGCATAGGGAACATCTTTCATTTTCTCTCTATCTTCTGAAGTGGTCGGCATTGAGTCTTACTCAAGTTCACACCTTGTAATACAGGCAAGAACCCTTTCTTTGCTTGATCTTTTTTGAACTTCTTCAAAACTTTGTCAAGGTATGTGCTTTGTGAAAGTCCAATTAAGCATCTTGATCTATCTCTATGGATCTTAATGCCCAATATGTAAGAAGCTTCACCGAGGTCTTTCATTGAAAAACTCTTATTCAAGTATCCCTTTATGCTATCGAGAAATTCTATATCATTTCCAATCAGTAATATGCCATCCACATATAATACCAGAAATGCTACAGAGCTCCCACTCACTTTCTTATAAATACAGGCTTCTCCAAAAGTCTGTATAAAACCAAATGCTTTGATCACACAATCAAAGCGTTTATTCCAACTCCGAGAGGCTTGCACTAGTCCATAAATGGATCGCTGGAGCTTGCACACTTTGTTAGCTCCCTTTGGATCGACAAAACCTTCCGGTTGCATCATATACAACTCTTCTTCCAGAAATCCATTCAAGAATGCAGTTTTGACATCCATCTGCCATATTTCATAATCATAAAACGCGGCAATTGCTAACATGATTCGGACAGACTTAAGCATCGCTACGGGTGAGAAGGTCTCATCGTAGTCAATCCCTTAAACTTGTCGAAAACCTTTCACAACAAGTCGAGCTTTATAGACAGTAACATTTCCGTCAGCGTCAGTCTTCTTCTTGAAGATCCATTTATTCTCAATTGCTTGTCGGTCAACGGGCAAGTCAACCAAAGTCCACACTTTGTTCTCATACATGGATCCCATCTCAGATTTCATGGCCTCAAGCCATTTTGCGGAATCTGGGCTCACCATCGCTTCTTCATAGTTCGTAGGTTCGTCATGGTCTAGTAACATAACTTCCGGAACAGGATTACCGTACCACTCTGGTGCGGATCTTACTCTAGTTGACCTACGAGGTTCAGTAACAACTTGATCTAAAGTTTCATGATCATCATCATTAACTTCCTCACTAATTGGTGTAGGTGTCGCAGAAACCGTTTTCTGTGATGAACTACTTTCCAATAAGGGAGCAGGTACAGTTACCTCATCAAGTTATACTTTCCTCCCACTCACTTCTTTCGAGAGAAACTCCTTCTCTAGAAAAACTCCGAATTTAGCAACAAAAGTCTTGCCTTCAGATCTGTGATAGAAGGTGTACCCAACAGTCTCCTTTGGGTATTCTATGAAGACACATTTCTCCGATTTGGGTTCGAGCTTATCAGGTTGAAGCTTTTTCACATAAGCATCGCAGCCTCAAACTTTCAGAAACGACAACTTTGGTTTCTTACCAAGCCACAGTTCATAAGGTGTCGTCTCAACGGATTTTGATGGTGCCCTATTTAACGTGAATGCGGCTGTCTCTAAAGCACAACCCCAAAACGATAGCGGTAAATCTGTAAGAGACATCATAGATCGCACCATATCTAGTAAAGTACGATTACGACGTTCGGACACACCATTATGCGGTGGTGTTCCGGGTGGCGTGAGTTGTGAAACTATTTCGCATTGTTTCAAATGTAGACCAAACTCGTAACTCAAATATTCTCCTCCACGATTAGATCATGGAAACTTTATTTTCTTGTTACGATGATTTTCAACTTCACTCTGAAATTCTTTGAACTTTTCAAACGTTTCAGACTTATGCTTCATTAAGTAGATATACCCGTATCTGCTTAAATCATCTATGAAGGTGAGAAAATAACGATTCATCGGACCACATACATCTGTATGTATGATTTCCAACAAATCTGTTGCTCTCTCCATAGTTCCGGAGAACGGCGTTTTAGTCATCTTGCCCATGAGGCACGGTTCACAAGTACCAAGTGATTCATAATCAAGTGGTTCCAAAAGTCCATCAATATGGAGTTTCTTCATGCGCTTTACACCGATATGACCTAAACGGTAGTGCCACAAATAAGTTGCAGTATCATTATCAACTCTGCATCTTTTGGCTTCAACATTATGAATATGAGTGTCACTACTATCGAGATTCAATAAGAATAGACCACTCTTCACGGGTGCATGACCATAAAAGATATTACTCATATAAATAGAACAACCATTATTCTCTGATTTAAATGAATAACCGTCTCGCATCAAACAAGATCCAGATATAATGTTCATGCTCAACGTTGGCACCAAATAAAAATTATTTAGGTCTAATACTAATCCCGAAGGTAGATGTAGAGGTAGCGTGCCGACCGCGATCACATCGACTTTGGAACCATTTCCCACGCGCATCGTCACCTCGTCCTTAGCCAATCTTCACTTAATCCATAGCCCCTATTTCGAGTTGCAAATATTAGCAACAGAACCAGTATCAAATACCCAGGTGCTACTGCAAGCATTAGTAAGGTACACATCAATAACATGTATATCCCATATACCTTTGTTCACCTTGCCATCCTTCTTATCCGCCAAATACTTGGGGCAGTTCCGCTTCCAGTGACCAATCTGCTTGCAGTAGAAGCACTCAGTTTTAGGCTTAGGTCCAGACTTGGGTTTCTTCTCTTGATCAGCAACTTGCTTGTTGTTCTTCTTGAAGTTCCCCTTCTTCTTCCCTTTGCCCTTTTTCTTGAAACTAGTGGTCTTGTTGACCATCAACACTTGATGCTCCTTCTTGATTTCTACCTTCGCAGCCTTTAGCACTGCGAAGAGCTTGGGAATTGTTTTATTCATCCCTTGCATATTATAGTTCATCACGAAGCTCTTGTGGCTTGGTGGCAGTGATTGAAGAACTATGTCAATGACACTATCAACCGGAAGATTAACTCCCAGCTGAGTCAAGTGATTATGATACCCGGACATTCTGAGTATATGTTCATTGACAGAACTATTCTCCTCCATCTTGCAGCTATAGAACTTATTGGAGACTTCATATCTCTCAATCCGGGAATTTGCTTGAAATATTAACTTCAACTCCTGGAACATCTCATATTCTCCATGACGTTCAAAACATCGTTGAAGTCCCGGTTCTAAGCCGTAAAGCATGGCACATTGAACTATCAAGTAGTCATTGTTGGGTTTCGTAGTAATTTCAAAAAAATTCCTACGCACACGCAAGATCATGTGATGCATAGCAACAAGAGGGGAGAGTGTTGTCTACGTACCCACGCAGACTGACTGCGGAAGCGTTGACGCAACGTAGAGGAAGTAGTCATACGTCTTCACGATCCAACCGATCAAGCACTGAAACTACGGCACCTCCGAGTTCGAGCACACGTTCAGCTCGATGACGATCCCCGGACTCCGATCCAGCAAAGTGTCGGGGAAGAGTTCCGTCAGCACGACGGCGTGGTGACGATCTTGATGCACTACAGCAGCAGGGCTTCGCCTAAACTCCGCTACAGTATTATCGAGGAATATGGTGGCTGGGGGCACCGCACACGGCTAAGGAATAGATCACGTGGATCAACTTGTGTCTTTCTGGGGTGCCTCTGCTTCAGTATATAAAGGAGCCAAGGGGGAGGGGAGCGCCGGCCAGGAGGAGGGCGCAGGAGGAGTCCTACTCCTTCCGGGAGTAGGACTCCCCCCCCCCCCCCCAATCCTAGTTGGACTAGGATTCCCCGAGGGGGAAAGAGAGAGAGGGGGCCGGCCACCTCTCCTAGTCCTAATAGGACTAGGGGAAGGGGGAGGCGCGCGGCCACCTTGGGCTGCCCCTTTCTCCTTTCCACTAAGGCCCATGAAGGCCCATATGGCTCCCGGGGGGTTCCGGTAACCTCCCGGTACTCCGGTAAAATCCCGATTTCACCCGGAACACTTCCGATATCCAAACATAGGCTTCCAATATATCAATCTTTATGTCTCGACCATTTCGAGACTCCTCGTCATGTCCGTGATCACATCCGGGACTCCGAACAACCTTCGGTACATCAAAATGCATAAACTCATAATATAACAGTCATCGTAACCTTAAGCGTGCGGACCCTACGGGTTCGAGAACAATGTAGACATGACCGAGACACGTCTCCGGTCAATAACCAATAGCGGGACCTGGATGCCCATATTGGCTCCTACATATTCTACGAAGATCTTTATCGATCGGACCGCATAACAACATACGTTGTTCCCTTTGTCATCGGTATGTTACTTGCCCGAGATTCGATTGTCGGTATCCAATACCTAGTTCAATCTCGTTACTGGCAAGTCTCTTTACTCGTTCCATAATACATCATCTCACAACTAACATATTAGTTGTAATGCTTGCAAGGCTTATGTGATGTGCATTACCGAGAGGGCCCAGAGATACCTCTCCGACAATCGGAGTGACAAATCCTAATCTC
Organism: Triticum aestivum; assembly: GCF_018294505.1. Lineage (NCBI taxonomy): Eukaryota > Viridiplantae > Streptophyta > Magnoliopsida > Poales > Poaceae > Triticum > Triticum aestivum. Next base: position 29,026,753 of record NC_057794.1, read on the forward strand.
GAAATACGCCAACCCAACATGTACCTTTGGAGACACCTATAATACTCCTTTATAATCACCCAGTTACGTTGTGACGTTTGGTAGTACCCAAAGTGTTCCTCCGGTAAACGGGAGTTGCATAATCTCATAGTTGTAGGAACATGTATAAGTCATGAAGAAAGCAATAGCAACATACTAAACGATCGGGTGTTAAGCTAATGGAATGGGTCATGTCAATCAGATCATTCAACTAATGATGTGACCTCGTTAATCAAATAACAACACTTTGTTCATGGTTAGGAAACATAACCATCTTTGATTAACGAGCTAGTCAAGTAGAGGCATACTAGTGACACTAAGTTTGTCTATGTATTCACACATGTATGATGTTTCCGGTTAATACAATTCTAGCATGAATAATAAACATTTATCATGATATAAGGAAATAAATAATAACTTTATTATTTCCTCTAGGGCATATTTCCTTCAGTCATCAGCTTTGCTCTGCCAGATGTTCTTAGCGTCATCAATTGCATCAGCAGCAGGCCTGGCACTCAGCGGTGCTTCCAGGACGTAATTCTTCTGTGCAGCAATGAGGATAATCCTCAAGTTACGGACCTAGTCCGTGTAATTGCTACCATCATCTTTCAACTTTGCTTTCTCAAGGAATGCATTAAAATTCAACGGAACAACAGCACGGGCCATCTATCTACAATCAACATAGACAAGCAAGATACTATCAGGTACTAAGTTCATGATAAATTTAAGTTCAATTAATCATATTACTTAAGAACTCCCACTTAGATAGACATCCCTCTAATCCTTTAAGTGATCACGTGATCCAAATCAACTAAACCATGTCCGATCATCATGTGAGATGGAGTAGTTTCAATGGTGAACATCACTATGTTGATCATATCTACTATATGATTCACGCTCAGCCTTTCGGTCTCCGTGTTCCAAGGCCATATCTGTTATATGCTAGGCTCGTCAAGTTTAAACTGAGTATTCCGTGTGTGCAACTGTTTTGCACCCGTTGTATTTGAACATAGAGCCTATCACACCCGATCATCATGTGGTGTCTCGGCACGAAGAACTTTCGAAACGGTGCATACTCAGGAAGAACACTTACGCTTTGATAATTTAGTGAGGGATCGTCTTATAATGCTACCATCAATCAAAGCAAGATAAGATGCATAAAAGATAAACATCACATGCAATCAATATAAGTGATATGATATGGCCATCATCATCTTGTGCTTGTGATCTCCATCTCCGAAGCACCGTCATGATCACCATCGTCACCGGCGTGACACCTTGATCTCCATCGTAGCATCGTTGTCGTCTCGCCAATCTTATGCTTCCATGACTATCGCTACCGCTTAGTGATAAAGTAAAGCATTACAGGGCTATTGTATTGCATACAATAAAGCGATAACCATATGGCTCCTGCCAGTTGCCGATAACTCTGTTACAAAACATGATCATCTCATACAATATAGCATCACGTCTTGACCATATCACATCACAAATGCCCTGCAAAAACAAGTTAGATGTCCTCTACTTTGTTGTTGCAAGTTTTACGTGGCTGCTACGGGCTTAGCAAGAACCGTTCTTACCTATGCATCAAAACCACAACGATAGTTTGTCAAGTTGGTGCTGTTTTAACCTTCGCAAGGACCGGGCGTAGCCACACTTGGTTGAACTAAAGTTGGAGAAACTGACACCCGCCAGCCACCTATGTGGAAAGCACGTCGGTAGAACCAGTCTCGCGTCAGCGTACGCGTAATGTCGGTCCGGGACGCTTCATCCAACAGTACCGCCGAACCAAAGTATGACATGCTGGTAAGCAGTATGACTTATATCGCCCACAACTCACTTGTGTTCTACTCGTGCATATAACATCAACGCATACAACCTGGCTCGGATGCCACTGTTGGGTAACGTAGTAATTTCAAAAAAATTCCTACGCACACGCAAGATCATGGTGATGCATAGCAACAAGAGGAGAGAGTGTTGTCCACATACCCTCGTAGACCGAAAGCGGAAGCGTTAGTACAACGCGGTTGATGTAGTCATACGTCTTCATGATCTGACCGATCAAGTACCGAACGCACGGCACCTCCGAGTTCAGCACACGTTCAGCCCGATGACGTCCCTCTAACTCCGATCCAGCCGAGTGTTGAGGGAGAGTTTTGTCAGCACGACGGCGTGGTGATGATGTTGATGTTCTACCGATGCAGGGCTTCACCTAAGCACCGCTACAGTATTATCGAGGTGGACTATGGTGAAGGGGGGCACCGCACACGGCTAAGAGACGATCAACTTGATCAACTTGTGTGTCTAGAGGTGCCCCCCTACCCCTGTATATAAAGGAGCAAGGGGGGTGCGGCCGGCCAAGGGGAGAGGCGCGCCGGAGGAGTCCTACTCCCACCGGGAGTAGGACTCCCCCCCCTTTTCCTAGTTGGATTAGGACTTGGGAGGGGGAAGAAGGAAAGAGGGGGGGCGGCCCCCTTTGCCCTAAACCAATTCGGTTTGGGCCTTGGGGGGCGCTCCCCACACTTCCCTTGCTTCCCTACTTTTCCACTAAGGCCCATGTAGGCCCATTAAGTCCCTGGGGGGTTCCTGTAACCCCCCGGTACTCCGGTAAAATCCCGATTTCACCCGGAACACTTTCGATATCCAAACATAGGCTTCCAATATATCAATCTTCATGTCTCGACCATTTCGAGACTCCTCGTCATGTATGTGATCACATCCGGGACTCCGAACAACCTTCGGTACATCAAAACATAAAACTCCTAATATAATTGTCATCGTAGCGTTAAGCGTGCGGACCCTATGAGTTCGAGAACTATGTAGACATGACCGAGACACGTCTTCGGTCAATAAACAAAAGCGGGACCTAGATGCTCATATTGGCTCCTACATATTCTACGAAGATCTTTATCGGTCAGACCGCATAACAACATACGTTGTTCCCTTTGTCATCGGTATGTTACTTGCCCGAGATTCGATCGTCGGTATCTCAATACCTAGTTCAATCTTGTTACCGGCAAGTCTCCTTACTCGGTTCGTAATACATCATCCCACAACTAACTCATTAGTTGCAATGCTTGCAAGGCTTAAGTGATGTGCATTACCGAGAGGGCCCAGAGATACCTCTCCGACAATCGGAGTGACAAATCCTAATCTCGAAATACGCCAACCCAACAAGTACCTTCTGAGACACCTGTAGAGCACCTTTATAGTCACCAAGTTACGTTGTAATGTTTGGTAGCACACAAAGTGTTCCTCCGGTAAACGGGAGTTGCATAATCTCATAGTCATAGGAACATGTATAAGTCATGAAGAAAGCAATAGCAACATACTTAAACGATCGTGTGCTAAGCTAACGGAATGGGTCATGTCAATCACATCATTCTCCTAATGATGTGATCCCATTAATCAAATGATAGCCCATGTCAATGGCTAGGAAACTTAACCATCTTTGATCAACGAGCTAGTTAAGTAGAGGCATACTAGTGACACACTGTTTGTCTATGTATTCACACATGTATTATGTTTCCGGTTAATACAATTCTAGCATCAATAATAAACATTTATCATGATATAAGGAAATAAATAATAACTTTATTATTGCCTCTAGGGCATATTTCCTTCAGTCTCCCACTTGCACTAGAGTCAATAATCTAGATTACACAGTAATGATTCTAACACCCATGGAGCCTGGGTGCTGACCATGTTTTGCTCGTGGAAGAGGCTTGGTCAACGGGTCTGCAACATTCAGATCCGTATGTATCTTGCAAATTTCTATGTCTCCCACTTGGACTAGATCCCGGATGGAATTGAAGCGTCTCTTGATGTGCTTGGTTCTCTTGTGAAATCTAGATTCCTTCACTAAAGCAATTGCTCCAGTATTGTCACAAAAGATTTTCATTGGACCCGATGCACTAGGTATGACACCTAGATCGGATATGAACTCCTTCATCCAGACTCCTTCATTTGTTGCTTCCGAAGCAGCTATATGTACTCCGCTTCACATGTAGATCCCGCCATGACGCTTTGTTTAGAACTACACCAACTGACAGCTCCACCGTTCAATGTAAACACGTATCCGGTTTGCGATTTTGAATCGTCCGGATCAGTGTCAAAGCTTGCATCAACGTAACCGTTTACGATGAGCTCGTTGTCACCTCCATAAACGAGAAACATATCCTTAGTCCTTTTCAGGTATTTCAGGATGTTCTTGACCGCTGTCCAGTGATCCACTCCTGGATTACTTTGGTACCTCCCTGCTAGACTTATAGCAAGGCACACATCAGGTCTGGTACATAGCATTGCATACATGATAGAGCCTATGGCTGAAGCATAGGGAACATCTTTCATTTTCTCTCTATCTTCTGAAGTGGTCGGCATTGAGTCTTACTCAACTTCACACCTTGTAATACAGGCAAGAACCCTTTCTTTGCTTGATCCATTTTGAACTTCTTCAAAACTTTGTCAAGGTATGTGCTTTGTGAAAGTCCAATTAAGCGTCTTGATCTATCTCTATAGATCTTAATGCCCAATATGTAAGCAGCTTCACCAAGGTCTTTCGTTGAAAAACTCTTGTTCAAGTATCCCTTTATGCTATCCAGAAATTCTATATCATTTCCAATCAGTAATATGTCATCCACATATAATATCAGAAATGCTACAGAGCTCCCACTCACTTTCTTATAAATACAGGCTTCTCCAAAAGTCTGTATAAAACCAAATGCTTTGATCACACTATCAAAGCGTTTATTCCAACTCCGAGAGGTTTGCACCAGTCCATAAATGGATCGCTGGAGCTTGCACACTTTGTTAGCTCCCTTTGGATCGACAAAACCTTCCGGTTGCATCATATACAACTCTTCTTCCAGAAATCCATTCAAGAATGCAGTTTTGACATCCATCTGCCATATTTCATAATCATAAAACGCGGCAATTGCTAACATGATTCGGACAGACTTAAGCATCGCTACGGGTGAGAAGGTCTCATCGTAGTCAATCCCTTAAACTTGTCGAAAACCTTTCACAACAAGTCGAGCTTTATAGACAGTAACATTACCGTCAGCGTCAGTCTTCTTCTTGAAGATCCATTTATTCTCAATTGCTTGCCGGTCAATGGGCAATTCAACCAAAGTCCACACTTTGTTCTCATACATGGATCCCATCTCAGATTTCATGGCCTCAAGCCATTTTGTGGAATCTGGGCTCACCATCGCTTCTTCATAGTTCGTAGGTTCGTCATGGTCTAGTAACATAACTTCCGGAATAGGATTACCATACCACTCTGGTGCGGATCTTACTCTAGTTGACCTACGAGGTTCAGTAACAACTTGATCTAAAGTTTCATGATCATCATCATTAACTTCCTCACTAATTGGTGTAGGTGTCGCAGAAACCGTTTTCTGTGATGAACTACTTTCCAATAAGGGAGCAGGTACAGTTACCTCATCAAGTTATACTTTCCTCCCACTCACTTCTTTCAAGAGAAACTCCTTCTCTAGAAAAACTCCGAATTTAGCAACAAAAGTCTTGCCTTCAGATCTGTGATAGAAGGTGTACCCAACAGTCTCCTTTGGGTATTCTATGAAGACACATTTCTCCGATTTGGGTTCGAGCTTATCAGGTTGAAGCTTTTTCACATAAGCATCGCAGCCTCAAACTTTCAGAAACGACAACTTTGGTTTCTTACCAAACCACAGTTCATAAGGTGTCGTCTCAACGGATTTTGATGGTGCCCTATTTAACGTGAATGCGGCTGTCTCTAAAGCACAACCCCAAAACGATAACGGTAAATCTGTAAGAGACATCATAGATCGCACCATATCTAGTAAAGTACATTTACGATGTTCGGACACACCATTACGCGGTGGTGTTCCGGGTGGCGTGAGTTGCGAAACTATTTCCCATTGTTTCAAATGTAGACCAAACTCGTAACTCAAATATTCTCCTCCACGATCAGATCTTGGAAACTTTATTTTCTTGTTACGATGATTTTCAACTTCACTCTGAAATTCTTTGAACTTTTCAAACGTTTCAGACTTATGCTTCATTAAGTAGATATACCCATATCTGCTTAAATCATCTATGAAGGTGAGAAAATAACGATATCCACCACGAGCCTCAACATTCATCGGACCACATACATCTGTATGTATGATTTCCAACAAATCTGTTGCTCTCTCCATAGTTCCAGAGAACGGCGTTTTAGTCATCTTGCCCATGAGGCACGGTTCGCAAGTACCAAGTGATTCATAATCAAGTGGTTCCAAAAGTCCATCAATATGGAGTTTCTTCATGCGCTTTACACCGATATGACCTAAACGGCAGTGCCACAAATAAGTTGCAGTATCATTATCAACTTTGCATCTTTTGGCTTCAACATTATGAATATGAGTGTCACTACTATCGAGATTCAATAAGAATAGACCACTCTTCACGGGTGCATGACCATAAAAGATATTACTCATATAAATAGAACAACCATTATTCCCTGATTTAAATGAATAACCGTCTTGCATCAAACAAGATCCAGATATAATGTTCATGCTCAACGTTGGCACCAAATAACAATTATTTAGGTCTAATACTAATCCCGAAGGTAGATGTAGAGGTAGCGTGCCTACCGCGATCAGATCGACTTTGGAACCATTTCCCACGCGCATCGTCACCTCGTCCTTAGACAATCTTCACTTAATCCGTAGCCCCTGTTTTGAGTTGCAAATATTAGCAACAGAACCAGTATCAAATACCCAGGTGCTACTGCAAGCATTAGTAAGGTACACATCAATAACATGTATATCCCATATACCTTTGTTCACCTTGCCATCCTTATCCGCCAAATACTTGGGGCAGTTCCGCTTCCAGTGACCAGTCTGCTTGCAGTAGAAGCACTCAGTTTTAGGCATAGGTCCAGACTTGGGTTTCTTCTCTTGAGCAGCAACTTTCTTGTTGTTCTTCTTGAAGTTCCCCTTCTTCTTCCCTTTGCCCTTTTTCTTGAAACTAGTGGTCTTGTTGACCATCAACACTTGATGCTCCTTCTTGATTTCTACCTTCGCAGCCTTTAGCACTACGAAGAGCTCGGGAATTGTTTTATTCATCCCTTGCATATTATAGTTCATCACGAAGCTCTTGTGGCTTGGTGGCGGTGATTGAAGAACTCTGTCAATGACACTATCAACCGAAAGATTAACTCCCAGCTGAGTCAAGTGATTATGGTACCCGGACATTCTGAGTATATGTTCATTGACAGAACTATTCTTCTCCATCTTGCAGCTATAGAACTTATTGGAGACTTCATATCTCTCAATCCGAGAATTTGCTTGAAATATTAAATTCAACTCCTAGAACATCTCATATTCTCCATGACGTTCAAAACGTCGTTGAAGTCCTAGTTCTAAGCCGTAAAGCATGGCACACTGAACTATCAAGTAGTCATCAGCTTTGCTCTGCCAGATGTTCTTAGCGTCGTCAGTTGCATCGGCAGCAGGCCTGGCACTCAGCGGTGCTTCCAGGACGTAATTCTTCTGTGCAGCAATGAGGATAATCCTCAAGTTATGGACCCAGTCCGTGTAATTGCTACCATCATCTTTCAACTTTGCTTTCTCAAGGAACGCATTAAAATTCAACGGAACAACAGCACGAGCCATCTATCTACAATCAACATAGACAAGCAAGATACTATCAGGTACTAAGTTCATGATAAATTTAAGTTCAATTAATCATATTACTTAAGAACTCCCACTTAGATAGACATCCCTCTAATCCTTTAAGTGATCACGTGATCCAAATCAACTAAACCATGTCCGATCATCATGTGAGATGGAGTAGTTTCAATGGTGAACATCACTATGTTGATCATATCTACTATATGATTCACGCTCGACCTTTCGGTCTCCGTGTTCCAAGGCCATATCTGTTATATGCTAGGCTCGTCAAGTTTAAACTGAGTATTCCACGTGTGCAACTGTTTTGCACCCGTTGTATTTGAACATAGAGCCTATCACACCCGATCATCATGTGGTGTCTCGGCACGAAGAACTTTCAAAACGGTGCATACTCAGGAAGAACACTTACGCTTTGATAATTTAGTGAGGGATCGTCTTATAATGCTACCATCAATCAAAGCAAGATAAGATGCATAAAAGATAAACATCACATGCAATCAGTATAAGTGATATGATATGGCCATCATCATCTTGTGCTTGTGATCTCCATCTCCGAAGCACCGTCATGATCACCATCGTCACTGGAGCGACACCTTGATCTCCATCGTAGCATCATTGTCGTCTCGCCAATCTTATGCTTCCATGACTATCGCTACCGCTTAGTGATAAAGTAAAGCATTACAGGGCGATTGTATTGCATACAATAAAGCGATAACCATATGGCTCCTGCCAGTTGCCGATAACTCTGTTACAAAACATGATCATCTCATACAATATAGCATCACGTCTTGACCATATCACATCACAACATGCCCTGCAAAAACAAGTTAGATGTCCTCTACTTTGTTGTTGCAAGTTTTACGTGGCTGCTACGGGCTTAGCAAGAACCGTTCTTACCTACGCATCAAAACCACAACGATAGTTTGTCAAGTTGGTGCTGTTTTAACCTTCGCAAGGACCGGGCGTAGCCACACTCGGTTGAACTAAAGTTGGAGAAACTGACACCTGCCAGCCACCTATGTGGAAAGCACGTCGGTAGAACCAGTCTCGTGTCAGCGTACGCGTAATGTCGGTCCGGGCCGCTTCATCCAACAATACCGCCGAACCAAAGTATGACATGCTGGTAAGCAGTATGACTTATATCGCCCACAACTCACTTGTGTTCTACTCGTGCATATAACATCAACGCATAAAACCTGGCTCGGATGCCACTGTTGGGAACGTAGTAATTTCAAAAAATTCCTACGCACACGCAAGATCATGGTGATGCATAGCAACGAGAGGAGAGAGTGTTGTCCACATACCCTCGTAGACCGAAAGCGGAAGCGTTAGTACAACATGGTTGATGTAGTCATACGTCTTCATGATCCGACCGATCAAGTATCGAACGCACGGCACCTCCGAGTTCAGCACACGTTCAGCCCGATGACGTCCCTCTAACTCTGATCCAGCCGAGTGTTGAGGGAGAGTTTTGTCAGCACGACGGCGTGGTGACGATGTTGATATTCTACCGACGCAGGGCTTCGCCTAAGCACCGCTACAGTATTGTCGAGGTTGACTATGGTGGAGGGGGGACCGCACACGGCTAAGAGACGATCAACTTGATCAACTTGTGTGTCTAGAGGTGCCCCCCTGCCCCTGTATATAAAGGAGCAAGGGGGGTGCGGCCGGCCAAGGGGAGAGGCGCGCCGGAGGAGTCCTACTCCCACCGGGAGTAGGACTCCCCCCTTTTCCTAGTTGGATTAGGACTTGGGAGGGGGAAGAAGGAAAGAGGGGGGCCAGCCCCCTTTGCCCTAAACCAATTTGGTTTGGGCCTTGGCGGGCGTGCCCTACACTTCCCTTGCTTCCCTCCTTTTCCCCTAAGGCCCATGTAGGCCCATTAAGTCCCCGGGGGGTTCCTGTAACCCCCCGGTACTCCGGTAAAATCCCGATTTCACCCGGAACACTTCCGATATCCAAACATAGGCTTCCAATATATCAATCTTCATGTCTCAACCATTTCGAGACTCCTCGTCATGTCCGTGATCACATCCGGGACTCCGAACAACCTTCGGTACATCAAAACATAAAACTCATAATATAACTATCATCGTAGCGTTAAGCGTGCGGGCCCTACGGGTTCGAGAACTATGTAGACATGACCGAGACACGTCTCCGGTCAATAACCAATAGCGGAACCTGGATGCTCATATTGGCTCCTACATATTCTACGAAGATCTTTATCGGTCAGACCGCATAACAACATATGTTGTTCCCTTTGTCATTGGTATGTTACTTGCCCGAGATTCGATCGTTGGTATCTCAATACCTAGTTCAATCTCGTTACCGGCAAGTCTCTTTACTCGTTCCTTAATACATCATCCCGCAACTAACTCATTAGTTGCAATGCTTGCAAGGCTTAAGTGATGTGCATTACCGAGAGGGCCCAGAGATACCTCTCCGACAATCGGAGTGACAAATCCTAATCTCGAAATACGCCAACCCAACAAGTACCTTCGGAGACACCTGTAGAGCACCTTTATAATCACCCAATTACGTTGTGACGTTTGGTAGCACACAAAGTGTTCCTCCGGTAAACGGGAGTTGCATAATCTCATAGTCATAGGAACATGTATAAGTCATGAAGAAAGCAATAGCAACATACTTAAACGATCGTGTGCTAAGCTAACGGAATGGGTCATGTCAATCACATCATTCTCCTAATGATGTGATCCCGTTAATCAAATGACAACCCATGTCAATGGCTAGGAAACTTAACCATCTTTGATCAATGAGCTAGTTAAGTAGAGGCATACTAGTGACACTCTATTTGTCTATGTATTCACACATGTATTATGTTTCCGGTTAATACAATTCTAGCATGAATAATAAACATTAATCATGATATAAGGAAATAAATAATAACTTTATTATTGCCTCTAGGGCATATTTCCTTCACCCACTAGCATCCGTCATGGCGGATCCGCCACACTGGTCCTAGACCCCATCATTGACGGATTTCACCTCACGCGAGTCCTTATGGACGGCAGCAGCAGCCTAAACCTGCTCTATCAGGATACAGTGGGAAAAATAGGTATCGATCCCTCGAGGATCAAACCCAGCAAAACCACCTTTAAAGGCGTCATCCCAGGTGTAGAGGCCCATTGCACAGGCTCAATCATACTGGAAGTGGTCTTCGAATCACTGGACAACTTCCGAAGCGAAGAGTTAATCTTCGATATCGTCCAATTTCGTAGCGGCTATCACGCACTGCTCGGACGGACAGCATTTGCAAAATTTAATGCAGTGCCGCATTACGCATACCTCAAGCTCAAGATGCCAGGACCCAGGGGGGTCATAACAGTAAATGGAAGCACAGAACGCTCGCTCCGCACGGAAGAGCACACTGCGGCCCTCGCAGCAGAAGCACAAAGCAGCCTCCTAAGGCAGACCACTCATTCTGCGTCACAGCCCCCGGACACCTTCAAGCAAGTCCGGAACAAGCTGCAACAGGATCTCCTGGCACGATCAGAGCTCGCCTAGCAATTTGGCCCCCGTCCCAGACCCAGTCAAGTGACGAAATACGTGCCGCGCGCACATAACTACGCACTGAAAATACCATGGACATAGGCGGGGGCACGATCAGGACACACCCCGCAATATGGCTTAACCACCCTAGGGGATGTATACCTTTATCATTCCTTTTCTCTTTCAGGGCCTAACTCTCTGGAAGCCCTTTCCGGCAATTCGATTGCCGGACACATTCCAGAAGCAACAACCAAGATGGCAAGAAGCTAAGATGAACATGGGAACCCCCAGGTGGTATCTAATAATACTTGATATACCCGTTTTTTACTATCTATGCGCAGCTTGCCCTGGGATAGGACATTTTGAATTGTCCTACTTTCTGCTTATTGCACTAATTGTACCAGTACACTCTGATGTATTATTTAAATAACAATGCATATCATTAATCTATCATTGCATTATTTAAGTTTTTTTCTCTCTTTCTCTTATATGTCCATCCGCACCCACACGCTCAGGTACGGTCAGTTCGCCAGGGGCTCTCATTTACCCCATAATATGGCGCAAGAAATCCGAACACTTTCGACAGTGCGGCACCCCGAACTTGTAGCATTATATGCATCAGCTCCGAATCATGTCTTTGGTCAAATGTTGGGTTCGCCCGGCTCCCATGCTTTGGTACCTTACGTTCCGCTATATAGGCTAAGGTAGCGGTGGGAGAACTATTGTGATTGTGTCCCGGTTCTTTCGGACAAGCACCTCAGTAGAGAAAGCCGAAAACTAACTGTCATGATAAGGCAAGAGACTAGTCGCTGTTCGAGAGGTCTCAAGACCTTAAAGACTTTTTCCGCTTTGGACGAGGAGTCAGCCTTGTCCGGCTTAGGCGTGTATAGCGCCCAAAATTCGGCCCTTCGAATACCAGGGGCTTCGCCAAAATTTAAAATTATATACTTCTATGGCTAAGTGAGAGTGATAAAGCATTATAGTCTGATTGCCTGGTTCGTTGCGCTGAACACCTCCCTTGAAGGACCCAAAATTGGGGTAAAGAGTGCTCAGTTTTATCCTGAACACCCCAGTACTAGTTACATGGGGGCAGAAGCCGACGACTGGCCAACTCTCAGATTTTATAAACGGCTGCACAGAAGGTAATATTTTAAATTAAGAAAGCGTCTAATACGTCTCCAATGTATCTACTTTTCCAAACACTTTTGCCCTTGTTTTGGACTCTAACTTGCATGATTTGAATGGAACTAACCCGGACTGACGATGTTTTCAGCAGAATTACCATGGTGTTATTTATGTGCAGGAGCAAACGTTCTCGGAATGACCTGAAACTTCATGGAGCCACTTCTTAGAAAATAAGAAAAATACCTGCAAAAGATGAAGGCCAGGGGCCCACCACATCTCCACGAGGGTGGGGGCGCGCCTGCCCCCCTAGGGCGCGCCCCCTACCTCGTGGGCCCCCTGTTGCCTCTCCGACTCCAACTCCAACTCTATATTTTGAGTTTCGGGGAGAAAAAAATCAGAGAGAAGAAATCATCGCGTTTTACAATACGGAGCCGCAGCCAAGCCCTAAAACCTCTCGGGAGGGCTGATCTGGAGTCCGTTAGGGGCTCCGGAGAGAGGAATCCATTGCCATCGTCATCATCAACCATCCTCCATCACCAATTTCATGATGCTCACCACCGTGCGTGAGTAATTCCATCTTAGGCTTGCTGGACGGTGATGGGTTGGATGGGATCCATCATGTAATAGAGTTAGTTTTGTTAGGGTTTGATCCCTAGTGTCCACTATGTTCTGAGATTGATGTTGCTATGACTTTGCTATGCTTAATGCTTGTCACTAGGGCCCGAGTGCCATAATTTCAGATCTGAACCTATTATGTTTTCATCAATATATGAGTGTTCTTGATCCTATCTTGCAAGTCTATAGTCACCTATTATGTGTTATGATCCGTTAACCCCGAAGTGACAATAATCGGGATACTTACCGGTGATGACCGTAGTTTGAGGAGTTCATGTATTCACTATGTGTTAATGCTTTGTTCCGGTTCTCTATTAAAAGGAGGCCTTAATATCCCTTAGTTTCCGTAAGGACCCTACTGCCACGGGAGGGTAGGACAAAAGATGTCATGCAAGTTCTTTTCCATAAGCACGTATGACTATATTCGGAATACATGCCTACATTATATCAATGAACTGGAGCTAGTTCTGTGTCACCCTAGGTTATGACTGTTACATGATGAACCGCATCCGGCATAATTCTCCATCACTGACCCATTGCCTACGAGCTTTCCATATATTGTTCTCCGCTTATTTACTTTTCTGTTGCTATTGCTATCATCACTACAAAATACCAAAAACATTAGTTTTACTATTGTTACCTTTTGCTACCGTTACCACTACTATCATATTACTTTGCTACTGAACACTTTGTTGCAGATATTAAGTTTCCAGGTGTGGTTGAATTGACAACTCAGCTACTAATAATTGAGAATATTCCTTGGCTCCCCTTATGTCGAATAAATAAATTTGGGTTGAATACTCTACACTCGAAAACTGTTGCGATCTCCTATACTTGTGGGTTATCAAGACTATTTTCTGATGCCGTTGCCGGGGAGCATAGCTCTATTCTTTGAGTCACTTGGGATATATATCTGCTTATCATTATGAAGAACTTAAGAGATCCAAAAACCAAGATCTATCCCTTAACTACGAGGGGAGGTAAGGAACTGCCATCTAGCTCTGCACTTGATTCACCTTCCATTTTGAGTAAGCTTGCGACACCTACACCTGCTTCTACTATTCGTTCTGATATGTTGCATGTTATTGATGATGCCACTTCTCCTATGCATGATACTTATGATGAAACTACCTCTATGCCTGATACTACTGTGCCACTTAGTGATTTTCTTGATGAACAACTTGCTAGGGCTAGAGAAATTGAAAATATTGAATCTGGTGATACTGATGAAAGTGATGATGAAGAATCACTTGTTATTCCTAAGGGTTATGTTTTTGATCAAGAAGCTTCTTTCGCTATTTTAGCTTGCAAAAATAGAAATGAACTCAAAAGGTTATTAGCTAAATGGAGTAAGCAATCTCTAAATGCTAGAATGAAACCTGACCCTGCTTTTGCTACTTCACCTATCTTTGTTACTGTTAAGGATTATGAATTCTCTGTTCATCCTAATATAATTACTTTGGTTGAATCTGATCCTTTTCATGGTTATGAATCTGAAACTGTTGTGGCACATCTTACTAAGTTGAATGATATAGCCACCCTGTTCACTAAAGATGAGAGAACTCGTTACTTTTACATCCTCAAAATATTTCCGTTCTCATAAAAGGGTGATGCTAAGATATGGTTTAATTCTCTTGATCCTGGTTGTGTGCATAGTCCCCGGGATATGATTTATTACTTCTCTGCTAAATATTTCCCTGCTCATAAGAAACAAGCTGCTTTAAGGGATATATATAATTTTGTGCAAATTGAAGAAGAGAGTCTCCCACAAGCTTGGGGGAGGCTTCTCCCATTATTTAACACTTTGCCTGATCATCCTCTTAAGAAAAATGAAATACTTTATATCTTTTATAATGGACTAACCGATGCCTCCAGAGATTACCTGGATAGTTGTGTTGGTTCTGTTTTCAGGGAAAGAACACCGGATGAAGCTGAAATTCTATTGAATAATATGTTGACAAATGAAAATAATTGGACACCTCCGGAGCCAATTCCTGAGCCCATTCCTAAACCAACTCCGAAGAAGAGGGGTATTCTATTTCTCAGTCCTGAAGATATGCAAGAGGCAAAGAAATCTATGAAAGAGAAAGGTATTAAAGTTGAAGATGTTAAGAATTTACCTCCTATTAAAGAAATACATGGTCTTAACTTACCGCCTGTTGAAGAAACATATAATCTAAATCCATCACCTATTGAAGAAACTGATGGTCTTGATAACCCAACACATGTAGTAAAGGTAAATTCTCTCTATAGATATGATAAAGCTGAAATCCCATTTACTACATTTGCTAGCCCATGCTTAGATGAGTTTGATAAATTTATGGCTAAGCAAGAAGATTTTAATGCTTATTTTGGTAGACAATTGAAATACAATTCAAATATGCTTGAACACTTGGGTGATTATATGGCTAATGTCAAAGGTGAACTTAAACTTATTAGTAAACATGCTTCTATGGTTACCACTCAAGTAGAACAAGTACTTAAAGCTCAAAATGATTTGCTCAATGAATTGAATAGTAAAGATAATGATAATGCTGTTAGAGTGGCTACTAGAACTGGTAGAATGACTCAGGAACCTTTGTATCCTGAAGGCCACCCTAAGAGAATTGAGCAAGATTCTCAGAGAAATAATATAGATGTACCTAGTTCTTCTAAAAAGAAGAAAAGGAAAAATGATAGGACTTTGCATGCTTCTAGTGATCCTATTGTTGAAACACCTGAGAATCCAAATGATATTTCTATTTCTGATGCTGAAACTCAGTCTGGTAACGAACCTAAAACTAGTGATAATGCTAATAATAATGTTCACGATGATGCCCAACCTAGTAATTATAATGATATAGAAATTGAACCTGCTGTTGATCTTGATAAACCACAATCAAAGAATCAACATTATGATAAGAAAGATTTTGTTGCTAGGAAACATGGTAAAGAAAGAGAACCATGGGTTCAAAAACCCATGCCTTTTCCTCCCAAACCATCCAAGAAAAAGGATGATGAGGATTTTGAGCGCTTTGCTGAAATGATTAGACCTATCTTTTTGTGTATGCGATTAACTGATATGCTCAAAACCAACCCTTGCTAAGTACATGAAAGATATTATTACGAATAAAAGAAAGATACCGGAAGCTGAAATTTCCACCATGCTTGCTAATTATACTTTTAAGGGTGGAATACCAAAGAAACTTGGAGATCCCGGTGTACCAACTATACCAGGCTCCATTAAAAGAAACTATGTTAAAACTGCTTTATGTGATCTTGGAGCCGGTGTTAGTGTTATGTGATACGTCCATTTTGCAGAATAATCATGATGCCTTCATGTCCGTATTTTATTTTTATCGACGCCTCTACCTCTAAACATGAGGACATATTTATTTTTATCGGCTTTTCGCTTGAGGACAAGCGAGGTCCAAGCTTGGGGGAGTTGATACGTCCATTTTGCATCATGCTTTTATATTGATATTTATTGCATTATGGACTATTATTTCACTTTATGTCACAATACTTATGGCTATTCTCTCTTATTTTACAAGGTTTACATAAGGAGGGAGAATGCTGGCAGCTGGAATTCTGGGCTGGAAAAGGAGCAAATATTAGAGACCTATTCTGCGCAACTCCAAAAGTCCTAAAACTCCACGGAACATCTTAAAATAAATAAAGAAAAATCCTTGCCAAAGATGAAGGCCAGGGGGCCCACACCCTCCTCACGAGGGTGGGGGGCGCGCCCCCCTAGGGCGGGCCCCCCACCTCATGGGCCCCTTGGTGGCTCTCTGGCGTCCATCTTCTCCTATATGAAGTCTTTCGATGAGAAAAAAATAGGAGGGAACTTTTCGGGACGAGACTCCGCTGCCATGAGGCGGAACCTTGGCGGAACCAATCTAGAGCTCCAGCAGAGCTATTCTGCCGGGGATACTTCCCTCCGGGAGGGGGAAATCATCACCATCGTCATCACCAACGCTCCTCTCATCGGGAGAGGGCAATCTCCATCAACATCTTCACCAGCACCATCTCATCTCCAAACCCTAGTTCATCTCTTGTATCCAATTCTTGTCTCAAAGTCCGGGATTGGTGCTAGTAGGTTGCTAGTAGTGTTGATTACTCCTTGTAGTTGATGCTAGTTGGTTTATTTGGTGGAAGATCATATGTTCAGATCCTATATGCATATTATTACCCCTCTGATTATGAACATGAATATGCTTTGTGAGTAATTACGTTTGTTCCTGAGGACAAGGGAGAAGTCTTGCTATTAGTAGTCATGTGAATTTGGTATTCGTTTGATATTTTGATAAGATGTATGTTGTCTAGCCTCTAGTGGTGTTATGTGAACGTCGACTACATAACACTTCACCATTATTTGGGCCTAGAGGAAGGCATTGGGAAGTAATAAGTAGATGATGGGTTGCTAGAGTGACAGAAGCTTAAACCCTAGTTTATGCGTTGCTTCGTAAGGGGCTGATTTGGATCCACATGTTTCATGCTATGGTTAGGTTTACCTTAATACTTTTGTTGTAGTTGCGGATGCTTGCAATAGAGGTTAATCATAAGTGGGATGCTTGTTCAAGTAAGAACAGCACCCAAGCACCGGTCCACCCACATATCAAATTATCAAAGTATCGAACGCGAATCATATGAACGTGATGAAAACTAGCTTGACGATATTCCCATGTGTCCTTGGGAGCGCTTTTCCTATTATAAGAGTTTGTTCCGGCTTGTCCTTTGCTACAAAAGGATTGGGCCATCTTGCTGCACTTTATTTACTTTTGTTGCTTGTTGCTCGTTACAATTTATCCTATCACAAAACTATCTGTTACCACTTATTTCAGTACTTCCAGAGAATACCTTGCTGAAAACCGCTTATCATTTCCTTCTGCTCCTCGTTGGGTTCGACACTCTTACTTATCAAAAGGACTACGATAGATCCCCTATACTTGTGGGTCATCAAGACACTTTTCTGGCGCCGTTGCCGGGGAGTGTGGCGCCTTTGGTAGGTGGAATTTGGTAAGGAAAATTTATATAGTGTGCTGAAATTTACTGTCACTTGCTACTATGGAAAGTAATTCTCTGAGGGGCTTGTTCGGGGTATCTTCACCTCATCCAGTAGAGCAAAGAGTTGCTCCTCAACCTACTGAACCTATTGAAAATGAACTCCTTTTGAATTTCCTTCAGGTATGATGGAAAAACTGCTAGCTAACCCTTTTACAGGAGATGGAACAAAGAATCCTGATGAGCACTTAATATATGTGGATGAAGTTTGTGGATTATTTAAGCTTGCAGGTATACCCGATGATGTTGCTAAGAAGAAGGTCTTCCCTTTATCTTTGAAGGGAGACACATTGATATGGTATAGGCTATGTGATGATATGAGATCATGGGACTATAAAAGATTGAAGCTAGAATTTCATCGAAAGTATTACCCTATGCATCTTGTTCATCATGATCGCAATTATATATATAATTTCTAGCCTCACAAAGGAGAAAGTATCGCTCAAGCTTGGGGGAGGCTTAAATCAATGTTATATTCATGCCCCAATCATGAGCTCTCAAGAGAAATGATTATTCAAAATCTATATGCTCGGCTTTCTGATAACAATCGCACCATGCTCGATACTTCTTGTGCTGGCTCTTTTATGATGAAGACTACTGAATTCAGATGGAATTTATTGGATAGAATTAAACGCAACTCTGAAGATTGGGACCTCGACGAAGGTAAAGAGTCAGGTATGACACCTAAGTTTGATTGTGTTAAATCTTTTATGGATATCGATATTTTCCGTAAGTTTAGCACTAAATATGGACTTGACTCTGAGATAGTAGCTTCTATCTGTGAATCTTTTGCTACTTATGTTGATCTCCCTAAGGAGAAGTGGTTTAAATATCATCCTCCCATAGAAGTAAAAGTAGTTGCACCTATTAAAGTTGAATAAAAGACTGTCACTTATAATGATCCTATTGTTCCTACTTCTTATGTTGAGAAACCACCTTTCCCTGTTAGAATAAAGGATCATGCTAAAGCTTCAACTGTTGTTCGTAAAAGCAATATTAGAACTTATACACCTCCTGAGCAAGTTAAAGTATAACCTAATATTGCTATTGTTAAAGATCTCTTGTCTGATAATATTGATGGGCATGTTATCCAGTTCGAAGGTGAAACTGCTAGAATTGCTAAACCTTGTGATAAAGATAAACATAGACCTGTGGTAGGCGTGCCTGTTATTTCTGTTAAAATAGGAGATCATTGTTATCATGGTTTATGTGATATGGGTGCTAGTGCTAGTGTTATACCGCATACTTTATACAAAGAAATTAAGAATGAAATTGCACCTACTGAGTTAGAAGGTATTGATGTCACAATTAAACTTGCCAATAGAGATACTATTTCACCAATTGGAATTGTTAGAGATGTTGAAGTCTTGTGTGGGAAAACTAAATATCCTGCTGATTTTGTTGTTCTTACTTCTCCGCAAGATAGCTTTTGTCCCATTATATTTGGTAGACCCTTCTTGAACACTGTGAATGGTAGGATAGATTGCGAAAAGAATGTTGTTACTATTAGCTTGGATGATATGGTTCATGAGTTTAATTTCTCTAAATTTAGTAAACAACATCGTGAGTAAGAATTACCTAGTAAGGATAAAATTATTGGTCTTGCTTCTATTGTCGTACCTCCTAGTGATCCTTTAGAACACTATTTGCTAGACCATGAAAATGATATGTTCATGAATGAAAGAAGGGAAATAGATGAAGTATTCTTTAAACAGGAAACTATTCTGCAACATAATTTGCCTGTTGAAATCTTAGGGGATCCTCCTCCACCCAAGGGTGTTCCCGTGTTTGAGCTTAAACCGTTGCCTGATAATCTTACATATGCTTATCTTGATGAGAAGAAGATATATCATGTTATTATTAGTGCTAACCTTTCAGAGCATGAAGAAGAAAGATTATTGAAAACTCTGAAGAAGCATCATGCTGCTATTGGATATACTCTTGATGATCTTAAGGGCATTAGTCCCACTCTATGTCAACATAAAATAAATTTGGAAGCAAATGCCAAACCAGTTCGTGATCCTCAACGACGTCTGAATCCTAAAATGAAAGAAGTGGTAAGAAAAGAAATACTAAAGCTTCTGGAGGCAGGTATAATCTATCCCGTTGCTGATAGTGAGTGGGTAAGTCATGTCCATTGTGTCCCTAAGAAGGGAGGTATTACTGTTGTTCCTAATGATAAAGATGAATTGATTCCACAAAGAATTATCACAGGTTATAGGATGGTAATTGATTTCCGCAAATTAAATAAAGCTACTAAGAAAGATCATTACCCCTTACCTTTTATTGATCAAATGCTAGAAAGATTATGCAAACATACACACTATTGCTTTCTAGATGGTTATTCTGGTTTCTCTCAAATACCTGTGTCGGCTAGAGATCAATCAAAGACTACTTTTACATGCCCTTTTGGTACTTTTGCTTATAGACGTATGCCTTTTGGTTTATGTAATGCACCTGCTACCTTTCAAAGATGCATGATGGCTATATTCTCTGACTTTTGTGAAAAGATTTGTGAGGTTTTCATGGACGATTTTCCGTCTATGGTTCCTCTTTTGATGATTGCTTGAGCAATCTTGATCGAGTTTTGCAGAGATGTGAAGAAACTAATCTTGTCTTGAATTGGGAAAAGTGCCACTTTATGGTTAATGAAGGTATTGTCTTGGGGCATAAAGTTTCTGAAAGAGGTATTGAAGTTGATAAAGCCAAGGTTGATGCTATTGAAAAGATGCCATGTCCCAAGGACATCAAAGGTATAAGAAGTTTCCTTGGTCACGCCGGATTTTACAGGAGGTTCATTAAGGACTTCTCAAAAATTTCTCGGCCTCTGACTAATTTATTGCAAAAAGATATACCATTTGTCTTTGATGATGATTGTGTAGAAGCATTTGAAATACTTAAGAAAGCATTAGTCTCTGCACCTGTTGTTCAGCCACCTGATTGGAATTTACCCTTTGAAATTATGTGTGATGCTAGTGATTATGCTGTAGGTGTTGTTCTAGGGCAAAGAGTTGATAAGAAATTAAATGTTATTCATTATCCTAGTAAGACTCTAGACAATGCTCAAAGAAATTATGCTACTACTGAAAAAGAGCTTTTAGCAGTTGTATTTGCTTGTGATAAGTTCAGATCTTATATTGTAGATTCTAAAGTAACTATTCAAACTGATCATGCTGCTATTAAATACCTTATGGAAAAGAAAGATGCTAAACCTAGACTTATTAGATGGGTTCTCTTGCTACAAGAATTTGATTTGCATATTGTTGATAGAAAGGGAGCTGAGAACCCCGTTGCAGACAACTTGTCTAGGTTAGAAAATATTCTTGATGACCCACTACCTATTAATGATAGTTTTCTTGATGAACAATTAAATGTTATAAGTACTTCTTGTAGTACTCCATGGTATGCTGATTATGCTAATTATATTGTTTCTAAGTTTATACCACCTAGCTTCACATACCAGCAAAAGAAAAAGTTTTTCTATGATTTAAGACATTACTTTTGGGATGACCCACATCTTTATAAAGAAGGAGTAGATGGTGTTATTAGACGATGTGTACCTGAGCATGAACAGGAACAGATCCTACGCAAGTGTCATTCCGAGGCTTATGGAGGACACCACGCTGGAGATAGAACTGCACATAAGGTATTGCAATCTGGTTTTTATTGGCCTACTCTCTTCAAGGATGCCTGTAAGTTTGTCTTGTCTTGTGATGAATGTCAAAGAATTGGTAATATTAGTAGACGTCAAGAAATGCCTATGAATTATTCTCTTGTTATTGAACTGTTTGATGTTTGGGGCTTTGATTATATGGGACCTTTTCCTGCCTCTAATGGATACACACATATTTTAGTTGTTGTTGATTACGTTACTAAGTGGGTAGAAGCTATTCCAACTAGTAGTGCTGATCATAACACTTCTATTAAAATGCTTAAGGAAGTTATTTTCCGAGGTTTGGAGTCCCTAGATATTTAATGACTGATGGTGGTTCACACTTTATTCATGGTGCTTTCCGTAAAATGCTTGCTAAATATGATGTTAATCATAGAATTGCATCTCCTTATCACCCTCAGTCTAGTGGCCAAGTAGAGTTGAGCAATAGAGAGCTCAAATTAATTTTGCAAAAGACTGTTAATAGGTGTAGAAAGAATTGGTCCAAGAAACTTGATGATGCATTATGGGCTTATAGAACTGCATACAAAAATCCTATGGGTATGTCTCCGTATAAAATGGTTTATGGAAAAGCATGTCACTTACCTCTCGAACTAGAACATAAGGCGTATTGGGCTATTAAAGAGTTCAATTATGATTTTAAACTTGCCGGTGAGAAGAGGTTATTTGATATTAGCTCACTCGATGAATGGAGAACCCAAGCTTATGAAAATGCCAAGTTGTTTAAAGAAAAAGTTAAAAGATGGCATGACAAAAGGATACAAAAGCGTGAGTTTAATATAGGTGATTATGTATTGCTATACAACTCTCGTTTAAAATTTTTTGCAGGAAAACTTCTCTCTAAATGGGAAGGCCCCTATGTTATCGAAGAGGTCTATCGTTCTGGTGCCATAAAAATCAACAACTTCGAGGGCACAAATCCGAAGGTGGTAAACGGTCAAAGAATTAAACATTATATCTCAGGTAATCCCATAAATGTTGAAACCAATATTATTGAAACCGTAACCCCGGAGGAATACATAAGGGACACTTTCCGGAATGTTTCAGACTCCGAAAAGGAATAGGTATGTGGTACGGTAAGTAAACCGACTCCAAAACAATTTTTAAGGCAACATTTCTCTGTTTTGGAATATTTAGAAAAATAGAAAAATAAGTAGCAGTCCGGGAAGGACACGAGGGCCCCACGAGGGTGGTGGGCGCGCCCTACCCCCCTGGGCGCGCCCCCCTACCTCGTGAGCACCTCGTGTGCCTTCCGGACTCTGTTTTCTTGCACGATACGTATTTTGGTCAGTAAAAATTCATTATATATTCTCCCGAAGGTTTTGACTCCCGTATCACGCAAACCTCCTCTGTTCTTGTTTCGAGCTGTTTTCTGTCAGGGTTTTCCAGGCTAGGCATCATGTCGTCTCCCTCCTCCAACAATGGTGACAACGATGCTTGGCTAATGAAGATATATCTGAAGAGGGAAGAACCCACGAGGGTCAACGAGGATGAAAGGATCAAGAAGGCCACAGAGGATCAAGCTCCAGCAGCAAAAGACATCCTTCAAATTGATGATAACCTTCTTACCCCAACTGAGATCGAAGCTTTCAAGATGATTGAGTTAGCTCGTGTTCAAAACAAGTATCTCACACAAGAAAATATTTTGTTGAAGGAGCATATTGTCGCACTCAAGGGCATTATTCGCAAGCTGGAGGACCTCTTATGCTCGATGTGCGATTATCCGTCACCTCCACCTTCTTCACCGACAAAGGAGATATAATCCCATGGGTATGGGCACTCCCCTTGGCAACTGCCAAGCTTGGGGGAGGTGCCCCGGTATCGTATCACAATCACAACTCCTATCTTTACCGTTTTTCTTAGTTCGATCCTATTAGTAGTATCTTGATCTAGTAGAATAAAGTTTATGGCATGATCTAGTTTTGAGTTTTGCTTTATGATCTCTCTTTGTAATCGAGTCCGTGAGCTATATATAATAAAGATTAGTGTTGAGTCAAGGGCTTGATTATTTTGCCATGATCTTGGGTGAATAAAAGAAAAGAGAAAAAGAATAAAAAGAAACAAAAAGTTCATATTGATCTTATTGAGGGTCATGACTTCACATAGAAAGAGTACGATGATTAAACTTGTTGGGAGTTGGCAGACATAGCTTTGGTCATTGTTGCAATTAATAGGAAGTAATAAGGAAAGAGAGGTTTTCACATATAGATATATTATCATTGACATCTTTTATGATTGGGAGCACTCATTAAAATATGACATGCTAAAGAGTTGATGTTGGACAAGGAAGACAACGTAATGAGTTATGTCTTTCTTATATCTGAGATAAAGTATGTTGTCATGGATCCTCTAACTTGTTGAGCTTGCCTTTCCCCCTCATGCTAGCCAAATTCTCAGCACCAAGTAGAAATACTACTTGTGCCTCCAAATACCCTTAAACCAGTTTTGCCATGAGAGTCCACCATATCTACCTATGGATTGAGTAAGATCCTTCAAGTAAGTTGTCATCGGTGCAAAGCAATAAAAATTGCTCTAAATATGTATGATTGATTGGTGTGGGAGAAATAAGCTTTATACGATCTTGTGATGTGGAAGTAATAAAAGCGACGGACTGCATAATAAAGGTTCATATCACAAGGGGCAATATAAAGTGACGTTCTTCCACATTGAGATTTTATGCATCCAACCATAAAAGCGCATGGCAACCTCTGCTTCCTTCTGCGAAGGGCCTATCCTTTATTATTATCTTCTACCTTATGCAAGAGTCATGGTGATCTTCACCTTCTATTTTTCATTTTATCCTTTGGCAAGCTCAGCATGTTGGAAAGAACATGATATATATATATATATATATATATATATATATATATATATATATATATATATATATCTAATTGGATGTAGGGGAGCATGAACCATTATTGTTGACATTACCCTTGAGGTAAAAGGTTGTGGGGCAAAACTATAAGCCCCTATCTTTCTCTGTGTCCGATTAAAACTCCGTAACCACAAGTATTGCGTGAGTGTTAGCAATTATGGAGGACTAAATGATAGTTGAGTATGTGGACTTGCTTTTTAGCTCTGACATAGACTCTTTCCGATGTTATGATAAATTGCAATTGCTTCAATGATTGAGATTATAGTTTGTCAGAGCCCAATAAGGTTTATGACTTATACTTTTGCATTGTGAATATATCATCACTTGAACATAAGTAATCATATGACAAAAGCTATATATGTTGCTGTTATGAGAATAATCATGATGCCTTCATGTCCGTATTTTGTTTTTATCGACGCCTCTACCTCTAAACATGAGGACATATTTATTTTTATCGGCTTTTCGCTTGAGGACAAGCGAGGTCCAAGCTTGGGGGAGTTGATACGTCCATTTTGCATCATGCTTTTATATTGATATTTATTGCATTATGGACTGTTATTTCACTTTATGTCACAATACTTATGGCTATTCTCTCTTATTTTACAAGGTTTACATAAGGAGGGAGAATGCCGGCAGCTGGAATTCTGGGCTGGAAAAGGAGCAAATATTAGAGACCTATTCTGCGCAACTCCAAAAGTCCTGAAACTCCACGAAACATCTTAAAATAAAGAAAGAAAAATCCTTGCCAAAGATGAAGGCCAGGGGGCCCACACCCTCTGTCACATCCCTAGCTTCTGGTGCTGTCTAGTGTTTGCATCTTGCTTGCATCATGTTTAAATTTTTGAAACTTGAACTGAGGAAATTTGGAAGCCTCAAAAACTTAAATAAAAGAAGGGCAAAAACCCTAAAATCTCATTCATTGTTCCAAAATGCTCTTCTTAGATGTTTAATATTTTTGGCAAGGGTTTTGATCCAAACCAAAAATAATGAACATTTTAAAAGGATTTATTTTTGGGACTTTGAATTTAAAACATTAGCTATTTGAATTTGAATTATATTCATATAATTAGAATATAATTTCAAATACCCCTGAAATATTTTATGAGCTTTTGGAAAAGTCCAACTAGCAAAATAAAAATATTCAGAGGAGTTTTTGGCATTGTTTGAATTTGTTTAAATTCAAAACAATGGCAAAAGATATTAATAAAAGAAAAACAGAACAATAGAACAGAAATAAAAGAGAGAAGCCCAGCCACTTACCTGGCGCCTACCTGTGCGGCCTGCTGCAGAAACCGGCCCAGCCCATCTCCACTCCCCCCCCCCCCTGTCGTCTTCCTCGCGCCAGTAGGCAGCGCGCGTGGCTAACGCACGCCGGCGCACGCCCCGGCCACCTCCTGCTTGCCGCTCCACCTCGACGCCTGGACGCCTCTGGGAGACGCCACGCACCCCCCCTGGAACCCCCTCGACTTCTCCCATCGCCTCTCCCCTTCTCCGTCCCTCTCGCACACAACCGGCCGAGCGCCACCGTCGCTGACCCTCGCTGCCCTCGCGGCCACCGCCACCCCCTCTCCTCCCCGACACGCTCCCGAGCTCCGCAGTGCCTCCCTCGACCTCTCCGTCGGCTCACGCGACCGGAGAAGCCCCGAAGCGCCGTCCTGACGCTTTTCCCCTCCTCGGCCACCGAGGACCGCCGCCGTCGATTCGCCGCCGTGGCCGCCTCCCCGAGCTCGCCGTCTGCTCCAACCGACTCCCCGTGAGCTCCTCTTCCTCCTCCCCCTCTCCGTTTTCTCTCTAGCATACCGTAGCCGCCGCGCATCTCTCCCCCGACAGCACGCCGCTGCACGAGCTCATCGCCGACGAGGCTCCGGTGGCCATTTGGTCCCGTGCGTGCCTCCGTTGGGTTCGTGAGCTCTCATAGAACGCGTAGGTGCTAACCGTAGATCCTCCCGTGCACGGTGTCGTCGTTTTCATCGGCGCCCGAACTCCGGCCGCCGCTACGACCTCGCTTCCGGCGAACTCCGTCCACCCCCGCACCTCCCGTTGGTTCCCCTAGATGCGCGCGGGCACGAGCTATCCTCTGGTGCCCCTGGCGCGTCGATCCGTCGTCTCTGGCGCAACTCCGGCGAGCCACCGCCGCTCTGGGTCGTCGCCGTCGTCCAACCACCGGCGAATCCGACGTGGCCGTAGTTAGCGGCTAACCCCCCACACTAACCAACCCCCTAGGCCACTGACTCATGGGCCCAGCCCCGTTAGTTAATTAGGATTAGTACTAATTAAATTAGTTAAACTAATTACCCCTGCTGACACTGACAGTGGGCCCCGTGGCTATTAACTTGATTAGTTAGAGTCAATTAACTCTGTTAGTCACCTAAGTCACTGACCAGTGGGCCCCACTGGTCAGGTTTGACCCGGACCAGCCCCTGTTGACCTGCTGACGTCATGCCAACGTCATGCTGACGCAGTAATGTTTTTTGGACTTACTTTTATTCAGAAAATTCCAGAAAATTGTATAAACTTCTAAAATTCATAGAAAATTAACCGTAACTCCAAATGAAATAACTTATATATGAAAAATTATCAGAAAAATTCAAGGAATCCATCTGTACCATTTTCATGCATGTTTGAACAATGTTTGTCCTCTGTTTTGGACAAAACAAATAAAGGGAATTTAAATAATCATATATGGAGTTGGAATTTGAATCATGTATTCAAACCAACTTCATTTAAATCATAGCTAGGTGCATTAGCCCAAAACACATTCATATTGCCATGTCATAGCATGCATCATATTGTGCATTGCATTGATCGTGTTTCTTCTGTGTTTGCCGGTGTTGTTCCCCCCTCGGTAGACGTTGTACCGATGATGTGATCGTTGACACTGATTAAGACTCAAGGTTATCTTCAGAAGTGCCAGGCAAGCAAACCCCCCCCCCTTGTTCATTCCGATACAATCCCACTCCCTCGCTCCTGCTCTCTTTTACTGCATTAGGACAACGCCGATTCAACTGTTACATGCTGCGGTAGTTGAACCCCTTTATCCTCTGCATGACCTGTCATTGCCACAGTAAATAGATGAAACCCACTAGCATGAGTAGGAGTTGTTTGAGCCCTGATGTGCCTACTCATTCATGCTTGTTTTTCATGCCTGCTACTGCTTAGAGTTGAGTCAGGTCTGATTCATCGGGGATGAATCAGAGGCGTGTGAACATGTCCTACTGTGTGTGAGCTAAGTGTGTGAACACGATTTGGTAAAGGTAGCGGTGAGAGGCCATGTAGGAGTACATGGTGGGTTGTCTCATTGCAGTCGTCCTCAGGAACTGAGTTCTGTGTTTGTGATCCATGAACATTTACTACCACACATTGGGTTCCGGTAACTCGACCCCTCTCGACTTATTAATCAACATGATCTCTGTCCAGGAATTGCAACTAGTTTCTGGTGTTTGTAGGTAGTGTTAGTAGTCTACCAAGTGGCACCCGGTACAGGTGGGCTTGGGACAGACTAGGCACAGTGGCACGGTGTACCAAGTGGCACCCGGATGGTGGGCTTGGGAACCCTGCTCACATCGTTTGGGGCCGTGAGCGACACCCCGGCCGGATCTCGTTGCGGATGGAACCCGAATAGGCGATAAACCTGGACGAGAGACTTGCTTGGTTAGTCAGGTCGTGGCCGACTCCCTCGCCCGGCTTCCGCTTGAAGGTTGCCGAGGTACATGACGTGTACAGGGCGATAAGTGGCGGGAGCGTGTGTGAAGAAGTACACCACTGCAGGGTTATCATTATCTATTCGAATAGCCGGATTCCTCGGATATGGAAACTTGGACCCCTTGCATAGTTCATAGACAAGTGAAAGTGGATACTCTAAAATACGCAAGATAAGCGTGAGTGCTATGGATGGCGTTCTCGTAGGGAGACGGGAGCGGATCCATAGTGGTGTATTGATATGGTGAATATGTGGACTCGTGTGCGCCACCTCAAAAGAGTTGCATTGTAGTCGTAGTTCAGGATAGCCACCGAGTCAAAGCTGGCTTGCTGCAGTTAAACTCCACCACCCCCTTTGTTGATAATGATGCATATGTAGATAGTTCTGATGTAAGTCTTGCTGGGTACATTTGTACTCATGTTTGCCTATTTTATGTTTTTGCAGAGAGACTTTAGTCTCGCTAGTAGTTCCGCTTGGACTTCGACGTTTAGCTTGTTACCTCAGCTACGATCTTGTGCCCTCGGCAGGATCTGGTAGATAGTCAGGCTTCTCAGCCATTTTCATTTATAGTTGTCTGTACTCAGACATGTTAAGCTTCCGCATGTGCTTTGACTTGTATGCTCTTATTGTTGGGTCATGAGACCCATGTTTGTAATATCTCGCTCCTCGGAGCCTATTGAATAAATATTTGAGTTGTAGAGTCATGTTGTGATGCCATGTTGTATTTGCACATATCGAGCATATTGTGTGTATGTTATTGAAATGCTTGGTATGTGTGGGATCTGACAACCTAGTTGTTTATCCTTGGTAGCCTCTCTTACCGGGAAATGTCTCCTAGTGTTTCCACTGAGCCATGGTAGCTTGCTACTGCTCCGGAACACTTAGGCTGGCCGGCATGTGTCCTTCTTCGTTCCTGTGTCTGTCCCTTCGGGGAAATGTCACGCGATGAATATCGGAGTCCTGTTAGCCCGCTACAGCTCGGTTCACCGGAGTCCTGCTAGCCCAGTGCTACAGCCTGGATTCACTCGCTGATGACCGACACGTTCGATGTTGGGTCATGGATGCCTGTCCCTGTAAGTTTGTGCCACTTTGGGTTTACGACTAGCCATGTCAGCCCGGACTCCTTATCATATGGATGCTAGCGACACTATCATATACGTGTGCCAAAAGACGCAAACGGTCCCGGGCAAAGGTAAGGCGACACCCGTGGGAATACCGTGCGTGAGGCCGCAAAGTGATATGAGGTGTTACATGCTAGATCGATGTGGCATTGAGTCGGGGTCCTGACACCCTCCTCACAAGGGTGGGGGCGCGCCCCCCTACCTCATGGGCCCCTTGGGGGCTCTCTGGCGTCCATCTTCTCCTATATGAAGTCTTTCGATGAGAAAAAAATAGGAGGGAACTTTTCGGGACGAGACTCCGCCGCCATGAGGCGGAACCTTGGCGGAACCAATCTAGAGCTCGGGCAGAGCTATTCTGCCGGGGATACTTCCCTCCGGGAGGGGGAAATCATCACCATCGTCATCACCAACGCTCCTCTCATCGGGAGAGGGAAATCTCCATCAACATCTTCACCAGCACCATCTCATCTCCAAACCCTAGTTCATCTCTTGTATCCTATTCTTATCTCAAAGTCCGGGATTGGTGCTAGTAGGTTGCTAGTAGTGTTGATTACTCCTTGTAGTTGATGCTAGTTGGTTTATTTGGTGGAAGATCATATGTTCAGATCCTATATGCATATTATTACCCCTTTGATTATGAACATGAATATGCTTTGTGAGTAATTACGTTTGTTCCTGAGGACAAGGGAGAAGTCTTGCTATTAGTAGTCATGTGAATTTGGTATTCGTTTGATATTTTGATAAGATGTATGTTGTCTAGCCTCTAGTGGTGTTATGTGAACGTCGACTACATAACACTTCACCATTATTTGGGCCTAGAGGAAGGCATTGGGAAGTAATAAGTAGATGATGGGTTGCTAGAGTGACAGAAGCTTAAACCCTAGTTTATGCGTTGCTTCGTAAGGGGCTGATTTGGATCCACATGTTTCATGCTATGGTTAGGTTTACCTTAATACTTTTGTTGCAGTTGTGGATGCTTGCAATAGAGGTTAATCATAAGTGGGATGCTTGTTCAAGTAAGAACAGCACCCAAACACCGGTCCACCCACATATCAAATTATCAAAGTATCGAACACGAATCATATGAACGTGATGAAAACTAGCTTGACGATATTCCCATGTGTCCTCGGGAGCGCTTTTCCTATTATAAGAGTTTGTTCCAGCTTGTCCTTTGCTACAAAAGGATTGGGCCATCATGCTGCACTTTATTTACTTTTGTTGCTTGTTGCTCGTTACAATTTATCCTATCACAAAACTATCTGTTACCACTTATTTCAGTACTTGCAGAGAATACCTTGCTAAAAATCGCTTATCATTTCCTTCTGCTCCTCGTTGGGTTCGACACTCTTACTTATCGAAAGGACTACGATAGATCCCCTATACTTGTGGGTCATCATTATGCCTCTCTCTTTATATCGTAGACTTGATTTGAATAAGTTGACACCTACTGAAATATCTTTGCAAATGGCTGATAAATCAACTGCTATACCTGTCGGTATTTGTGAGGATGTGCCTGTTGTAGTTGCAAACGTTACTATTTTAACGGACTTTGTTATTCTTGATATTCTCGAGGATGATAGTATGTCTATTATTCTTGGAAGACCCTTTTTGAATACTGCAGGGGCTGTTATTGATTGCACTAAAGGCAATGTCACTTTTCATGTTAATGGTAATGAGCATATGGTACACTTTCCGAGGAAACAACCTCAAGTTCATAGAATCAACTCTGTTGGAAAAATTCCATCGATTATATTTGGAGATTTTGAATTTACTCTTCCTACTATCAAGAAGAAATATGATATTCTTATTATTGGGGATGTGCATATCCCCGTTGAGGTAACATAGTGTTATTCGAAATTTCTCCGGTTCCATGTTATTCGGAATGAGTTCGTTAACAAGACTTGATGAACCTTGTTAGAGGATTTCTTTTGATGATCATGAGATGGATGAAACTAGAAGGCACAACCTTCTATACCCCACTTTTACTTTCTGTTATTTATATTAAATAAAATTAAAATAAATATTTTTCTGTCTGTTATCTGATTATCCGTGCAATATAAAAATACCTCGAAAATAAAAGTTCTCCAAATGCCCTGAAATTTAAATATGATTTTTTCTAAAATATTTGAGAATATTTGGCACTGAGAACACAGCAGGGGGGTCAACCACCTGCCCACGAGGGTGGAGGGCGCGCCCTACCCCCCTGGGCGCGCCCCCTGCCCCGTGGGCCCACGGTGGCCCTCCTCCACTTATTCCTGCACCCACACACTTCATCTTCCTCCCACAAACACGAATGTCCAGCTCAAGCACGAGTTCTAGCTCACTTTGCTGCCATTTTCGATCTCCTTGCTCAAAGCACCTCTCACAAAACTGCTTGGGGAGATTGTTCCTTGGTATGTGGCTCCTCCATTGGTCCAATTAGTTTTTGTTCTAGTGTTTTATTCATTGCAAATTTTTGCTGCTTAGGTGACCCTGTCCTTGAGCTTGCATGTCAAATTTATATGGTCAAAAGTAGTTTTGATGCATGATATAGGCCCTAGGCACTTGTAGGAGTAGTTGCTATCAATATTATTGAGTTTGGTTTACTTTTATTTTGAAGTTACTAAAAATTTCAGAATTTTTCAGAAAATGATGAGGAGACTATTGAGGGGCTCATCGAGCCAAAGCTCGAAGGAAAAGGCACCAAAGCCTAAGTATAATTTTCTACGCACCGCGGAGGTTCGGGCGTGTGAATGGCCTTCCGAGGATTTCTTGAGAGAAGCCGGTATTTATGAAGATTTTCATGAGTTGGCTAAGAATGCAGGCCTCACCACTTTCCTCCACGACCAATGCGATCATTATCTCTTACTCACAAATACCTTCGTGCAAAACTTTCATTTCCATTCTAGGAATTCGCCACCTACGGTGGAGTTTCATTTATATGATGAGCATAAGGAGATGTCACTTTATGATTTTTGTCGGATTTGTTTAGTCCCTTTTGAGAGCAAGACAGAAGAACCGCATCATGATGATGTGGAGGGGTTTATTGATACTATCACTCTAGGGGAAACTAGGAAGGTTTCCGATGCACGAATCACTAGCATACATTTTAATGTTTTATGTTACTTTGCATTATTTGCTAGTCGTTGCTTAATTGGACGCGGAAACTGTGGAAACCTTAGTATCCCTGATATAATTATTCTGCTCCACGGTTTATATAGTGATAACACTTTTAGTATGGGCGGTATTATTGCCAAATGGTTAAGTCTGAACCATACCAAGGGCCCCATCTTTGGAGGCATCTAAGCTTCACGCCTAGCTGCACATTTTAACATACCTATTAGGCATTTTGAGAAGGAAGAAAATGTGCTGCCTCGTGTTTATTTAGATTATAAGAGCATGGTGGCACATGATTTTATTGTTAAGAATAGGGAAGGAGAGCTTAAATATCAATTGTTCTTTAACAAACATCATCCTGAGACTATTACCGTGCCTGCTCCTTCTTTGTTTGATTTATCTGCAGGCCGGTACCTTGTTCCGTTGAAGGATATTCACGCCTACCGGAACCCTGCACCAGCTATGGAACCAGAGCCGGAACCACAAGTTGATCCTTCACGACAGTCTAATTACCAGTGGGATCCGGAGATGATTGTCAGCCAGTGGCAATCGGAGTCTTCCTCTTCTTCTTCTCAGTACGACCCCAACTACTATTATGGTATCCGCCAGGCGAGCCGTGGCCATAGACCAACTTAGGCCAAAATCCTAAGCTTGGGGGAGTACGTATTTCCCACTGACATTACATTTATGTTCACACACTCATTGCTAGATGTCGGCGCTCATACTTTTTCATTGTATCATCCATGCTAGTTTATTTTCCTTTTTATGCTTTCTTCTTGTGTGTTTAATAAACCTTAAGAAAAACCAAAAAAAATAGTTGTAACTTTTAATCAGTTTAATTTCCATGCTTGTAGTAGTAATTAAAAAGAAAACCCAAAAATATTTCATGTTCTTCTTTTGCTTGTTGGGAGCTTTCCCATGTAAATAGTTTTATTTCTTTCTTTTTATTTGGGGGGGTCGATAGGAGAAGACCATAATTAAATTGTTGAAGTGGCTCTTATATGCATTATTGTTTATCTGACAAAAGAGCACATATTGCCTTGTCTTCTCCTATTTATTGAATGCTTGCAGATTTCAGCTTAGTCCAATGCACATGCACTATTATTATTATTCACACTAGTCGTTCGTGCAAGTGAAAGGCAATTATGACGATATATGATGGACTGACTGAGATGAGAAAAGCTGGTATGAACTCGACCTCTTTTGTTTTTGTAAATATGATTAGTTCATCGTTCCTGATTCAGCCTATTATGAATAAACATGTTTGCAATGACAACTAGAGATCATAGTTTCTTATGCCATGCTTGATTAGCTATGAGTTATAATGGTTTACCTTGCGTGCCAACATGCTATTAAAATGGTTATGATGTGGTATGATAGGGTGGTATCCTCCTCTGAATGATTTAAGTGACTTGACTTGCCACATGTTCACGCATGTAGTTGAATCAAAATCAACATAGTCTTCACGATATTTATGTTCATGGTGGATTATATCCTACTCATGCTTGCATTCGGTGTTGATTAATTTTAATGCATGTTCATGACTGTTGTCGCTCTCTAGTTGGTCGCTTCCCAGTCTTTTGCTAGCCTTCACCTGTACTAAGCGGGAATACTGCTTGTGCATCCAATCCCTTAAACCCTAAAGTTATTCCACATAAGTCCACTATACCTACCTATATACGGTATCTACCTGCCGTTCCAAGTAAATTTGTATGTGCCAAACTCTAAATCTTCAAATAAATATCCTATTGTGTATGCTCGAATAGCTCATGTCTCAGCTAGGGCTGCCTGTATCTTCCATGTTAGGCGGGTTATTCTCAAGAGGAGTGGACTCCGCTCCTCACTCACGAGATAAATGGCTGGTCACCGGGATGCCCAGTCCCATGCTTTATGCAAACTAAATCAAAATAATTGCAAACAAAACTCCCCCTGGGACTCTTGTTAGTTGGAGGCACTCAATGTTTCGAGCAAGCCATGGATTGATGCTTGTTGGTGGAAGGGGGAGTATAAACTTTACCATTGTGTTTGGGAACCGCCTATAATGTGTGTAGCATGGAAGATATTGCCATCTCTTGGTTGTTATGTTTACAATGAAAGTATACCGCTCAAAATATTATTCACCTCTGTTTCAAAACCGAGCTCTGGCACCTCTACAAATCCCTGCTTCCCTCTGCGAAGGGCCTATCTATTTACTTTTATGTTGAGTCGTCATCCTCTTATTAAAAAGCACCAGTTGGAGAGCACCGCTGTCATTTGCATTCATTACTATTAGTTTACATTGAGTATGACTTGACTGGATCTCTTTTACCATGAA
Organism: Triticum aestivum; assembly: GCF_018294505.1. Classification (NCBI taxonomy): domain Eukaryota; kingdom Viridiplantae; phylum Streptophyta; class Magnoliopsida; order Poales; family Poaceae; genus Triticum; species Triticum aestivum. The sequence continues at coordinate 29,061,504 of NC_057794.1, forward strand.
TTACAATGTCTAGTCAGTCCTTGGTCTTTAAAGGTGCTCTGCATTTATGTTTTATGGTCTCAGAAAGGCTAGTGAGATACCATCTTGTTATATCATATTATCATTGTTTTGAGAAAGTGTTGTCATCGGAGATTTATTATTATGGCTCGCTAGTTGATTATGCTATTGATATGAGTAAATTTGAGATCTATGCATTATTGTGAATGTGGTTAGTTATAATATTTGCTGAAAACTTGAATGCTGGCTTTACATATTTACAACAACAAGAGCAAACAGAGTTTGTAAAAGTTTTTCTTTATCACTTTTAGTTTGTCAACTGATTTGCTTGAGGAGAAGAAAAGGTTTAAGCTTGGGGGAGTTGATACGTCTCCAACGTATCTAATTTTCCAAACACTTTTGCCCTTGTTTTGGACTCTAACTTGCATGATTTGAATGGAACTAACCCGGATTGACGTTGTTTTCAGCAAAATTACCATGGTGTTATTTATGTGCAGGAGCAAACATTCTCGGAATGACCTGAAACTTCACGGAGGCACTTTTCAGAAAATAAGAAAAATACCTGCAAAAGATGAAGGCCAGGGGCCCACCACCTCTCCACGAGGGTGGGGGGCGCACCTGCCCCCTAGGGCGCGCCCCCCTACCTCGTGGGCCCCGGGTTGCCTCTCCGACTCCAACTCCAACTCTATATATTGAGTTTCGGGGAGAAAAAAATCAGAGAGAAGAAATCATCGCGTTTTACGATACAGAGCCGCCGCCAAGCCCTAAAACCTCTCGGGAGGGCTGATCTGGAGTCTGTTCGGGGCTCCGGAGAGGGGAATCCATCGCCATCGTCATCATCAACCATCCTCCATCACTAATTTCATGATGCTCACCGCCGTGTGTGAGTAATTCCATCATAGGCTTGCTGGACGGTGATGGGTTGGATGGGATCTATCATGTAATCGAGTTAGTTTTGTTAGGGTTTGATCCCTAGTGTTCACTATGTTCTGAGATTGATGTTGCTATGACTTTGCTATGCTTAATGCTTGTCACTAGGGCCCGAGTGCCATGATTTCAGATCTGAACCTATTATGTTTTCATCAATATATGAGTGTTCTTGATCCTATCTTGCAAGTCTATAGTCACCTATTATGTGTTATGATCCGTTAACCCCGAAGTGACAATAATCGGGATACTTACCGATGATGACCGTAGTTTGAGGAGTTCATGTATTCACTATGTGTTAATGCTTTGTTCCGGTTCTCTATTAAAAGGAGGCCTTAATATCCCTTAGTTTCTGTAAGGGCCCCGCTGCCATGGGAGGGTAGGACAAAAGATGTCATGCAAGTTCTTTTCCATAAGCACGTATGACTATATTCGGAATACATGCCTACATTATATCAATGAACTGGATCTAGTTCTGTATCACCCTAGGTTATGACTGTTACATGATGAACCGCATCCGGCATAATTCTCCATCACTGGTCCATTGCCTACGAGGTTTCCATATATTGTTCTCCGCTTATTTACTTTTCCGTTGCTATTGCTATCATCACTACAAAATACCAAAAACATTACTTTTACTACTGTTACATTTTGCTACCGTCACCACTACTATCATATTACTTTGCTACTAAACACTTTGCTGCAGATATTAAGTTTCTAGGTGTGGTTGAATTGACAACTCAGCTACTAATACTTGAGAATATTCTTTGGCTCCCCTTGTGTCGAATCAATAAATTTGGGTTGAATACTCTACCCTCAAAAACTGTTGTGATCCCCTATACTTGTGGGTTATCAGCGTCGCATGGCGCAAATGAACTCGTTTCATATTACAGGATCACATGAGCATGTTCATTCAAAAATTACATCCTTGGCACACTCATCCGCCACTAGGCGGGAACCCTTCCGGACACTCTCATAATAATTCTCGGGGCAACGATGCTCCTTGCCCTCCGGCGGCCCCTCCTTCACCAGCTTCACGGCGTCCAGCTTCGCCCAGTGCACCTTCGCCCGGGAAAAAGCCCTGTGTGCACCCTCGATGCAGACGGACCACTTTATGACTTCAAGCCGTGGGCAGGCTTCCACAAGCCGCCCCACCAGACCGAAGTAGCTGCCGGACAGGGGCTCAGCAGGCCACATCCGGACTATAAGGCCCCTCATGGCCTGTTCGACCGCCTTGTGAAGCTCGACCAACTGCTCCAGCTGGTCGCTCAAGGGCACGGGGTGTTCGGTCCTAGTATACTGAGACCAGAACAACTTCTCCTTTGAGCTCCCCTCCTCAGCTCGATAAAACTCTGCGGCATCCAGTACACTGTGGGGAAGATCTGCAAACGCTCCTGGAGAGCTCCGAACTCGGGTAAGAAAAAGGAAAGTCTCCTTCACATGCTTGCTTTGCATAACGAATGCCTTACCCGCTGCTATCTTCTTCACCGCGTTAATCTCCTGGAGGGCCTTGTGGGCTTCGGCCTTGGTGCTCCAGACGCTTTCAAGCACTTGCGCGAGCTCGGACTCTCGCGTCTTAGAGTCAAGCTCCAAGGACTCGTGCTTTTTGGTGAGAGCCTCGAGCTCTTGCTGCACCTCGCCCACTCGGGCTTCTTGCTTTTCCCGTTCAATGCGCTCCTTGGCCGCTTTGTCCTCGGCTTCGGATAACGCCTTCCTCAGGGTCGCCACTTTGGTCGTGGCCCCTGGAAAACCCATGATGATCCTATTACTTTACACCCGAACTTCTTTTTAAATATATAGACAAAGGTATTGCTTACCTTTCTTCTCCTCGAGCTGCCTCTTGGTAAGGCCGAGCTCGGTCTCGGACCGCTCCAGGTCCTGCTTCAGTGCAGAGACCTCCGCAGTACGTGAGGCAGCGGCCAGCAGTGAAGCCTACACATACACATAGATACATTCTGATTAGACTCCTGAGTCATCATTTGGTCCTCTATTCGGCTTTTCTTCTTGAACGCCAAATAGAGCATTAGGGGATACTATCTATGCGGTGATATTTTCTAATATAGGTATATTTTGATTACTTACCTCAAAGCTTGTTAGGAGACTGGCGCAAGCTTCGGTTAGCCCGTTTTTGGCGGACTGAACCTTCTCGACCACCGCACTCATGATAGTGTGGTGCTCTTCGTCGATGGAAGCGCTGTGAAGCGCTTCTAGCAAGTTGTCCAGTGCCTCTGGATGGACAGAGGACACCAGCACGGATGGTTGCCCCCCCTTAACAGGGGACCGCCTGCCAGAGTCCGGAACCATCGAAGGTTCCGGCGTAGTGTTCGGCTGGGGGCCGAACTCAGAGCCCGTAGGAGCCTCGCTCCCTTGGTACCCAGGGTCCGGGAAGTCGCCTCGAGGCGCCCCCAGGACCACCTCCCCTTGGTTTGGTGCCTTTTGAGACAACACCTCGGCATTGTCCGTAGGGCGAGGGGTGGAAGCGGTCGGGAGAGAACCATTGTTCATATCCAACGAGTCCAAAGAGACGCTCAATGAGGATACGTCGAGATGAGCTCGGGACGGACTACATAATCATGTTCGGCATGAGGAGAGGTAGTGCAATAAAACATACCATGAAGCACTATGGTGTCCAGACACTTACGACTTCACCAGGGGCTTGACCCTGGGTAGCCACTCGTTGCCGCCGTCGGCGTCCGTCATGGCGCAGTCCGGAGGGAGGGTCCTTCCCTTCTTGGACCCTTCGGCCTCCTCTGATGGGTCGGTCTTCCTTTTCTTGTCTCCCCCGGCTGGGGGGGGGGGGACTTTTCTCCTCCTCCTCATTTCCATGGGAGGAGTGCACGTCGGAGTCATCGGACGATGAGTTCGATATAACCTTGCGCCGGAGACCCTTTCGGGTCCCCGCGGCCTTCTTCTTGGCCTTCTTTGCCGGCACCTCGTAAGGTGCCAGAGTCAGCATCTTCATTAGAAGAGTGTCTGCAGGATCTTCAGGCAGAGGGGCTGGGCAATCAAGCTGCTCCGCCGTCTTTATCCAGTCCTGTTAATGACATGGAAGCTTAGATCCTGCACATAACTAAAATGGGGCAAATAGATACCCTGAGGAAAAAGCCTACCGGATTGGCGTGGCGCTTTGTGCTGAGTCTGTGGTCCTCGGTGAGGGAGGGAGGAATCCCGGCGCTCTTGAACAGCACCCTCCAGACATCCTCGTGCATCGTGTCATAGAGCTCTCGCAGCGTATGGTGCTTGGCCGAGTCGAACTCCCATAAATCAAATGCCCGTCGTTGACACGGAAGGATCCGGCGGAATAGCATAACCTAGACCACGTTGACAAGCTTGATTTTCTTGTTCGTCATGTTCTGGATGCAGGTCTGGAGTCTGGTCAGCTCTACCGAAGAACCCCAAGACAGGCCCTTCTCTTTCCAGGAGGTGAGCTGCGTGGGGACTCCGGATCGAAATTTGGGGGGCCGCCACCCAGTTGGAGTCGCGTGGCTCGGTGATGTAGAACCACCCCGATTGCCACCCCTTTATGGTCTCCACATAGGAGCCCTCGAGCCAGGTGATGTTAGACATCTTGCCCACCATGGCGCCTCCGCACTCTGCCTACTGGCCAACCACCACCTTCGGTTTGACATTAAAAATCTTCAGCCACAGGCCGAAATGGGGCTTGATGCGGAGGAAGGCCTCGGACACGACGATAAACGCCGAGATGTTGAGGATGAAATTGGGCCAAATCATGAAAATCCAGCCCGTAGTAGAACATGAGCCTGCGGACGAATGGGTGGAGAGGAAATCCCAGTCCACGGACGAAGTGGGTAATAAAAACTACCCTCTCATGGGGTTCGGGCGCAGGGATGATCTTCCATGCATCTGGCAGCCGGTGCGCGATGTCCGCGGCCACATATCCGGCTTCCCGTAACTTTTTGATGTTCTCCTCCATGACGGAAGAGACCATCCACTTGCCTCCTACTCCGGACATGCTTGGAGTGGTTTGAGAAGAAGAACGCGAGCTTGGGCGCTAGAGCTTGAGTGTGCGGGAATGGGTAAGCAAGGAGGAAGAAGGCGTGGGTGAAAAGAGTAAATCCTTGTCCCTTTATAAGGGCGGAAGAGGCGATGTGTCTCCCCACTTGCCTGGTAAAGCTGCTTATTCCCCAGGCACCGTAATTGATGGCGCGGTTGGGTTACCCACGTCCGTATTGATGAGAATCCCGTGATAAGGGGAACACAATCTCTGCTTTGATGAGACGTGTAAAGAAAACCGCCTCGCGATATGTGCAGCGTTGGTTGAGAAAAACAGTTCGAATAATGATCGGGCAGTGGCGTGATGTCATGCTGTCGAAACGTGTCAGCAGATTAGATTGGTGGAAATATTATTCTCTCTACGGTGGTATGTGGAACTTGTTTTAAGGGCCGGACACTATCCTTGTATTCAAACTCTTCCATGGAGTATTCGGAGGAGGAACCCGCCTTGCAATGTCGAAGACAATACTGCGCGCCGGACTCATCGTCATTGAAGCCTGGTTTAGGGGCTACTAAGGGAGTCCTGGATTAGGGGGTCTCCAACAGCCGGACTATATCCTTTGGCCCGACTGTTGGACTATGAAGATACAAGATTGAAGACTTCGTCCCGTGTCCGGATGGGACTCTACTTGGCGTGAAAGGCAAGCTAGGCAATACGGATATGTATATCTCCTCCCTTGTAACCGACCTTGTGTAACCCTAGCCCCCTCCGGTGTCTATATAAACCGGAGGGTTTAGTCCGTAGGACAACAACAATCATACCATAGGCTAGCTTCTAGGGTTTAGCCTCTCTGATCTCGTGGTAGATCAACTCCTGTAATACTCATATCATCAAGAACAATCAAGCAGGACATAAGGTATTACCTCCATCAAGAGGGTCCGAACCTTGGTAAACATCATGTCCCCTGCCTCCTGTTACCATCCACCTTAGACGCACAGTTCGGGACCCCCTACCCGAGATCCGCCGGTTTTGACACCGACACTCGACCTTTCGCACTCAGTGTCCCGAGGCCATATCTACATATGCTAGGCTCGTCAAGTTTAACCCGAGTATTCTGCATGTGCAAAACTAGCTTGCACCCGTTGTATGTGAACGTGGAGCTTATCACACCCGATCATCACGTGGTGTCTCGGCACGACGAACTGTAGCAACAGTGCATACTCAGGGAGAACACTTATACCTTGAAATTTAGTGAGAGATCATCTTGTAATGCTACTGCTAAACTAAGCAAAATAAGATGCATAAAGGATAAACATCACATGCAATCAATATAAGTGATATGATATGGCCATCATCATCTTGTCCCTTTGATCTCCATCTCCAAAGCACTGTCATGATCACCATCGTCACCAGCTTGACACCTTGATCTCCATCGAAGCATCGTTGTCGTCACGCCAACTATTGCCTCCATGACTATCGCTACCGCTTAGTGATAAAGTAAAGCAATTACATGGAGATTGCATTTCATACAATAAAGCGACAACCATATGGCTCCTGGTAGTTGCTGATAACTGTGTTACAAAACATGATCATCTCATACAATAAAATTTAGCATCATGTCTTGACCATATCACATCACAACATGCCCTGCAAAAACAAGTTAGACGTTCTCTACTTTGTTGTTTCAAGGTTTACGTGGATGCTACGGGCTGAGCAAGAACCGTTCTTACCTATGCATCAAAAACCACAACACGGTATAGTGATTGCTTTTTGATCTTCAGAAAGAACCCTGTTCATTGAATCCAATTCAACTAAAGCTGGAGAAACAGACACCCACTAGCCATCTGTGTGCGAAGCACGTCGGTAGAACCAGTCTCGCGTAAGCGTACGCGTAATGTCGGTCTGGGCCGCTTCATCCAACAATGACGCTGAATCAAGTATCAACTAGTGATGGCAAGCAATATGTATATACCCACGCCCACAAATCCTTTGTGTTCTACTCGTGCATATAACATCTACGCATAAACCTGGCTCGGATGCCACTGTTGCAGAACATAGTAATTTCAAAAAAATTCCTACGCACACGCAAGATCATGGTGATACATAGCAATGAGAGGGAAGAGTGTTGTCCACGTACCCTCGTAGACCGTAAGCGGATGCATTATGACAACGCGGTTGATGTAGTCGTACGTCTTCACAATCGACCGATCTAGCACCGAAGGTACGACACCTCCGCGATCTGCACATGTTCAGCTCGGTGACATCCCACGAACTCACGATCCAGTAGAGCTTCGAGGGAGAGTTTCGTCAGCACGACGGCATGATGGCGGTGATGATGAAGATACCAGAACAGGGCTTCTCCTAAGCACTGCTACGATATGACCGACGTGGATTATGGTGGAGGGGGCACCGCACATGGCTAAAATATCAATGGTTAACTTTTGTCTGTATGGGGTGCCCTCCTCCCCCGTATATAAAGGAGTGGAGGAGGGGGAGGGGGCCAGCCTCCTAGGCGCGCCCCAAGGGGAGTCCTACTCCCACCGGGAGTAGGATTCCCCCTTCCCTTGTTTGGATTTAGGAGAGAAGGAGGAGGAAGAAGGAAGGAAAGGGGGGAGGCCCCCCTCCCAATTTGGATTGGGCTTGGGGGGCGCCCCCTCCTTTGCTTCTTTTCCCTCTCTTCCACCAAGGCCCAATAAGGCCCATATACCTCCCGGGGGGGTTCCGGTAACCTCCCGGTGCTTCGATATACTCCCGATTTCACCCGGAACCATTCCAATGTCCAAACATAGGCTTTCAATATATCGATCTTTATGTCACGACCATTTCGAGGCTCCTCGTCGTGTCCGTGATCAAATCCGGGACTCTGAACTACCTTTGGTACATCAAAACACATAAACTCGTAATACCGATCATCACCGAACGTTAAGCGTGCGGACCCTACGGGTTCGAGAACTATGTAGACATGACCGAGACATGTCTCCGGTCAATAACCAATAGCGGAACATGGATGCTCATATTGGTTCCTACATATTCTATGAAGATCTTTATCGGTCAAACCACATAACGATATACGTTGTTCCCTTTGTCATCGGTATGTTACTTGCCCGAGATTCGATCGTCGGTATCTCAATACCTAGTTCAATCTCATTACCGGCAAGTATCTTTACTCGTTCCGTAATGCTACATCCTGTAACTAACTCATTAGCTACATTGCATGCAAGGCTTAGAGTGATGTACATTACCGAGAGGGCCCAGAGATACCTCTCCAACAATCGGAGTGAAAAATCCTAATCTTGATCCATGCCAACTCAACAAACACCATTGGAGGCACATGTAGAGCACCTTTATAATCACCCAGTTACGTTGTGACGTTTGGTAGCACACAAAGTGTTCCTCCGGTATTCGGGAGTTGCATGATCTCATAGTCGTAGGAACATGTATAGTTATGGAGAAAGCAAATAGCAACAAACTAAACGATCATCGTGCTAAGCTAACGGATGGGTCAAGTCAATCACATCATTCTCTAATGGTGTGATCCCGTTAATCAAATTACAACTCATGTATAGGGTTAGGAAACATAACCATCATTGATTCAACGAGCTAGTCAAGTAGAGGCAAACTAGTGATACTCTGTTTGTCTATGTATTCACACATGTACTAAGTTTCTGGTTAATACAATTCTAGCATGAATAATAAACATTTATCATGATATAAGGAAATATAAATAACAATTTTATTATTGCCTCTAGGGCATATTTCCTTCACTGTGATGGCCCACTACCTTCCCGGGGGGTTCCGGTAACCTCTCGGTTCTCCGAAAAATACCCGAAATGATCCGGAACCATTCCGATGTCCGAATACTATCTTCCAATATATCAATATTTACCTCTTGACTATTTCGAGACTCCTCGTCATGTCCGTGATCTCATTCGGGACTTCGAACAATCTTCAGTCACCAAAACACATAACTCATAATACAAACCGTCATTGAACGTTAAGCGTGCGGACCCTACGGGTTTGAGAACTATGTAGACTTGACCGAGACACATCTCCGGCCAAGAACCAATAGCGGAACCTGGATGTTCATATTGGTTCCTACATATTCTACGAAGATCTTTATCGGTCAAACTGCAATGACAACATACGTCATTCCCTTTGTCATCGGTATGTTACTTGCCCGAGATTCGATCGTTGGTATCCTCATACCTAGTTCAATCTCATTACCGGAAAGTCTCTTTACTCGTTCTGTAATGCATCATTTCGCAACTAACTCATTAGTCACATTGCTTTCAAGGCTTATCATGATGTGCATTACTGAGAGGGCCCAGAGATACCTCTCCGATACTCTGAGTGAAAAATCCTAATCTCTATCTATGCCAACCCAACAAACACCTTCGGAGACACCTGTAGAGCATCTTTATAATCACCCAATTACATTGGGACATTTGATAGCACACAAGGTATTCCTCCGGTATCCGGGAGTTGCATAATCTCATAGTCAAAGGAATATGTATATGACATGAAGAAAGCAATAGCAATAAAACTTAACGATCATTATGCTAAGCTAACGAATGGGTCTTGTCCATCACATCATTCTCCTAATGATGTGATCATGTCCATCAAATGATAACACATGTCTATGGTCAGGAAACTTAACCATCTTTGATTAACGAGCTAGTCAAGTAGAGGCATACTAGGGACACTCTGTTTTGTCTATGTATTCACACATGTATCAAGTTTTCGGATAATACAATTCTAGCATGAACAATAAACATTTATCATGATATAAGGACATATAAAATAACAACTTTATTATTGCCTCTAGGGCATATTTCCTTCAGATCAAAGTTGGCCGCCATGGAGAAGAGATTGTCAACAGAGACAGGTTTAGTGCGAGCATCTAATGCCGAGATTATCGGCTGGTATTCCACATCCAAGCCGGGAATGGTGAATGAGAGGAGCTCATCTTCTCCCATCGGTTTGCCTGCAGCCGCAAGTTCATCAAAAAGGGCACGCATGTGACCGAAAAAGGAGGCTGCCGACTGGGTGCCCTTTTAAGCATTGGTTAGAGCCACCCTGATGTTGTTGGCACAAGAAAGAGACATGGCCGAGGACATGTTCCCGAGTGCCGACCAGATTGCATGAGATTTCTCAAGTGAGGCGACTTGAATGAGGACTTCTTTGGAGAGATTTCTGAAGAGATAGGGAACAATTTGTTGATCTTGGATGAGACATGGGGAGTAGGCAAGGTTCAGGACAACCTGATCCTTCCCTTCGGCATTTTTCGTTGTGATGGTTTGAGGTGGTTCTTGAACAGATTGATCGATATATCCATAAAGTCCAGCGCCCATGATCTGGTACTTAGCTTGTGCATGCCAGAGCATAAAGTTGGATCGGGTAAGTGGTTCTGAAGTATTGTAGTTGAGGCTAGGGTTGACAAAGGCTTAGGTCGACATGATTGCTAGGTTTTTGGTGGGAGGAGTTTATGAACTCGACAGGATTGGATGGGTGGGTCGGGAGGAACAACAACGCAAGCTAGATGTGGTGGAAGAGACCTGCTCTGTATACTAGGTTAAAATTATGATGAAGCGTATCTACCCGCCGCAGGTTATATATTGATTGTTGTCGTGGGATACAAGGTTCGGTTGTTATAGCCTCAACCGTTAGAGAGATACAAGGAGAAGAGATAGAGATTATAGAAGGATTTAAACAACCTCTCCTATCTCCTAACAACTCTAGGATGGCCAGCTACAATATTATGTTTAACATGTGGTACTACCTTATATTTCCTGCATCGTGTAACATATGGTCTATGTTACACAATGTTTGCCGTTACACGAGCTTGACAAGTGTCATGAGCACAACAATAAAGAAGTAACAGGCGAACCACACGACCTTGGCTCAACAGAGATCTAAGAAATGGAAAACGAGTCGAGTGTGTTGTTGTGTTCCATGATGCCTCCCAAACTTATGTACACTGTTGTTGCTGCTACTGTGCACTGGTTGCCCCATTTTGCCTCCATTACCAAAGTTCCTTGTGAGGTTTCTCTTGGTTACTGAAGCAGCTATGTTTCCTTTTGGCTGCTCCTCCTTTTAAGGAAGAGAAAGGGTGTCGTCTTTAACTAGATATATAAATTCAACACAACAACCATGCAATGGATGCTGAAATTTGTCCTTCACGGCCAGTGTACTGCTTTGATCAACCACAGTTGATTAATGGTTTCTACAGTATGTTCTAGTACTGATGTTTTGCATCTCATGTGGTGTTTAATTAATATGCTTTGTTTTGATTTACCAAAATTGATGTAACACTTCCTTGGTATTCTTCGATGGTTCAAGTAATTTTGGTTTCTTGGAATTGGATGGTAGCACATATTATGATTTTCTTTATTTTTGTGTTTTTCTTTATTTCGGGGGGGGGGGGGGGGGGGGGGGAGGGGGACTAAATGCTAAATGGCAATTGAAGGGGGGGGGGGAGGGGGACTAAATGGCAATTGAAAGGATCAGCACACAATTGTTGTGCAAGTGTTCCTTCGAATATTGGTTGCATGAATTTGACAAGGACAAGTAATAACAAAATTAAATGGCAATTTCTTGGAAACTGGGAATTTTCTGATGATAGCAAGTATGAATATGAATAGAGTCAGAAGTACACTTCTAATACTACATGAGCAGGACAGCAAATAGTCGGGTTCAAGGTTAAAAGTTAAGAGCAGCAGAGACACCTGTGATTACAAATCTGTTCTTCCCTAAGATGTACATGATTTTCATGGGGTAAAAACGACAACAGCGATCTTCCGGCCTATGGGCTTACATTACAGTGAGCAGATAATATACACCTGGTTGCGCCAAAACCCGATCTGTGTGTGTCAATTCACACAGATACAACGCTCTGGCAGCCTCCTTCCATTTTGACATAAGCAAGTCGGAAAAAAAAGGCAGGGCACAAATTGCCAATCCATCTGTTCTACTAAATGGAATCTGTAGACTGTAGCCTATATGTTCAGGAGGGAACGGTTGTCACGGCTTATACCTCGCCTGACAGTCGCCACTGTATGGAGCGATGCTGGAGGAAATGCCTTCATTGAATTGATACTTCACAGCTGTTTATTAAGCTAGTAGAATACCCTGACCTAGTGTTAACGACCTCCAAAAGATTATGGGTTTCATGCTCCTTGAAAACCTGCATTTTCAATGGTCAACAGGGGTTATAATCGTAAGTGTATACCAGCTATGTAAACGGACAGGACTTCCCCTTGCTAAGATGGCCCAACATTCTATTCCGATATGAGCTGGTGAATTTTGTGATCCATAAACATATATGAACATACCCAACATCTATGTCTAGTGATTACTTTCGATAAAAGATAGCTCCAAAAACTCATTACCATGGTGCACTTGTGTTAACGACGGAAAAACAGTTTGACTTTCTGATTCAAGTAATTTCTGGATGATACAGCATACAAAGATCAATAAGGTGGTGGAACTACAATTATTACCAGTTGCCAAGGGTTGAGCTTTAAGATGTGGCCATTTATGCAATTCGTAATGATTATAGAGTTACATTTCTGCAGTGTGCCATAAAATGATTCGCCTATGTACAATTGTACTACACAATAATATCATAATATATGGCCTGTTTTCCTAGATAATAAACATAATGCTACTATCAATAATCACAAAGTGTAAGAGGCAAGAGTTTAAGATAGGAGAACAATGAGCATTGATCAATAATAAATGTTGGATTCCTATAAATCGGCAGTTAACTCAATATTGCAACTTGCAAAAAGTTTGGCAGTTGTGAAAACATATCCAAGCATGTTGTCACTAAATACAGATAGTCACTTGCACTATTTACAAATATCTAGAGGTGCCCAAACATTCAAGTTAACAGGCAGACCAAAATACACAAAATATAAATGTGATGGCATGCACGCACCTTAATATGAAGAGTGTTGCCGAACCCATTCTGATTAAGAAAATCACCAGCAACTTGCTGCCAATCAATACTGTCAACGCCTTTGCTACACTCATACTCACCTCCTACCCATACGCATACCGTTTTAACTTTTAACTGCTTCTGCACTTCTGCTGGCATCAAAAACAAAAGTGTTTTTGGGTCAAGATCCTTGCGAGCAAATGTAGTCAGCTTCTCCGTGCAGGGCCATCGGTAGACTAGTAGTTGAACATAATTACAGGCCTCTGAGTTAATTCCCAAATATTTCAAAAACCCCATAGCGAGACCCGAAACAATTATTCCGCCGCTGCAAGCCTCTATTCTTCCCCGATCCCATCTGGAGGCTCTCTCTCTCTCTCTCTTTGATATTCAATACAATGTCTCTTCAAAAATCAATTCGATGTAATATTTTGCATTGTGTTTGTTGCGATCCGATGAATTGTGGGCTTATAGTCAGATTGTTCATTGAAAGTAATTGAGCTATTTCTGAACTTTCTTATGTGTGATTGTTTTAGCTTTGTATTTTTCTCTAATCTATCCGTTTAGTTTAGCCAACTAGATTGATTTATTTTCAGTGGGAGAGGTGCGTTGTAGTAGGTTCAATTGTGTGGTGTCCTCACATCGTGACAGAAGTGGTAGTGAGACATGTATTTGTACTGTTGCTATTTTAAGGGTAAAACGACGGAGAGTTGATCTTATTTTGCCTACACTATGTCATCATGTTGAAAGCATTACTCTGTTTGTTATGAATTTAATAAGTGAAGAGACAATCATAAAAGTGCTCTCGAAATAGAGTAATGTCTATGTATTGATTATGTCATGAATAACATCATAACTATGCATTTTTCTATCAATTGCCCAACAGTAAGTCGGGTACCCACCGTTGCTATGTTCTTGAGAGAGATGCCTAGTGAAAGCTATGGCCCCGTCGTCCATTCACATCATATTGCTAAAACCCTAAATACCTTGCTGCAATTTATTTACTTTAGTTTAGTTTTGAAATTTATATATCTACTACTATCAGAATTGATCCTTGCAATTAACGAGTACAAGGGGAATGAGAACCCTCTTGCCTGCGTTGGGTGGACAACCACATGCCTGGCAGCGTCGGCGTAGCAAGCACCATGGAGCATGAGGGCTCGATGCTGGGATCTCCCAGTTTCGTTGATGCACTGCCAACCACTGCGCCACGATCAACTTCGCGTACAATAAGTAGCGCATGACTTATTAGAAGGGAAAAGAGCCGAGGTTTTCACACTAGTCCATTTTTCTTTTTCCTCATTTTACTGTGTTTTTGCTTTTCTTTTATTCCTTATTTTTATTAGGTTTCTCCTGGTTTTTTCATTTTCTTTTTTCTTTCTCTTTTTTCATTTTTTTCATGTTTTTGGTTTCTTTTGTTTTTTGGTTTTCTTCTCCATTCTTTTGTTGGTTTTCTTTTTTATTTTCCATTTTCCCTTTTTGTTTTCTTATTTACTTTCATTTTCACTCTACATTTTTGTATTTGTCAAAAATATATTTTTGATAAGTGATCAACATTTTTTGTATACACGTTCAACATTGTCCGAACACTTATTCAGCATTTTAAAATACTCTTTCAACATTTTAATACTTATTCAACATTTTTCTAATACTTTTTCAACACTTTTAATACTTATTCAACATTTTTATACTTATCCAACATTTTCAAATACTTCTTCGGCATTTTTCAAATACCCGTTCAACACTTTTTAATACTTATTCAACATTTTTCGAATATTTGTTCAAAATATTTAATATTTATTCAAAACTTTCAAATACTTCTTCAAAAAAATTCAAATACTCATTTAACAGTTTTTAATATTTATTCAACATTTTTTAAATAATTGTTCATGATTAGTCAAATGTGTTTTTGAAGAGTGTTTTTTGTAATTTGTGTGTATGTGTGTGTGTGCACGCGCACGTGTGTAGAATATTTTAAAGTATAAAGAAAAGTACAAAAGTAAAGCAAAAAATGAGAACAGAAAACAGAAGAAAAAAAACAGGCCGTAGCCCCCCCCCCCCCCCCCCCCCCCCCCGACGCGAGGCTTTTCCCCCTGTCTCACTTAAAGCGAGAAATAGGGGCGCCCGTGGGCGAGACTCCTAACTGCTCCAACTATCGAGTGTTTTGGGTAAAGAGGCGAACACGTTTGGATGTGTGTGGTCGGCCGGCCACTGGCGTTGGTGGGATTTGTTGGTCTGTCCATTTATGCCTCATATTTTTGTTCGATATTCATTTGCGCCATTTCGGCTCTTTTTGATATGTGGCATTTGTGGGATAGTTGGGATCCAACGCCACTTACATCCTGAGCTCGAAGACTTAAAAGAACAGAGATGGACGTTTAGGGGATAGAGTTGGATGGTCGGCTCCCGTATCACTGTTCGCCGACCAGTCCCCAAACAAATACAATGTTCATTTGGGACCGGCGTTGGACATGCCCTAAGGTAGGCCAGGTCAATAGGTGAAGTCCATTTGGGCTTGGTTTTTTGTTTTGAGGGGGAGGCCATGAACTTTATTTTCAAGAGTTAATTCTTTTTGTCTGTACTCGAGTACAAATTTCCTTGATATACCAGATTTAATTATTTGTATAACATGTTTTCATTTTCTGTGACCATTTGTACATAGTAATGTTAATGACTCATGTGTCATTTACCCTATCTGCAATGTCCCTAATCATTGTGTTAGTTGCCACGAGGCTCAACACTGAAGCTAGAGAAGATGACCACAAGAACAAAAAATAGGAATATGGTTACAACAACTATATGGTCTATGTTGCACAATGTTTGCTGTTATACGAGTTTGACGAGTGTCCTGAGCGCCACATGCGAGAATGCAGCAACAAGTGAGGCACACTAACTTGAGTAAACAGAGATCAAGGCAGTGGAAAACCATTCTAGTGTGTTGTTGTGTTCCACGATGCCTCCCAAACTTAGATTAGAGATGTGTGCTGCTACTAGTAGTCTACTAGTACTACACAGTGGTTGCTCCATTTCGCACCCATTATCAAAGTTCCTGGTGAGGTTTCTCTGGGTTACTGAAGCAGCTATATTTTCTCCTGGATGCTCCTCCTTTTAAGAGAAAGGCCGCCGTCTTTAACTGGATATATAAATTCCACACAACAACCATGCAATGGATGCAGAAATTTATGCCCTTCACGGCCGGTGTACTGCCTTCATCTAATGTGCTTCACGGCCGTTGCACTGCTTTGATCTACTACGGTTGATTAATGTTTTCTACAGTATGTTCTAGTTCTGATGTTCTGTGTTTCATGTGGTTTTTAATTAATATGCTTTGTTTTGATTTGCCCAAAAATTGATGTAATGCTTCCTTGGTATTCTTCGATGGTTCAAGTAATTTTGGTTTCTTGGAATTGCATGGTACCACATGGTTGGGGTGCTTTAATTTACATGAATTATGTTCCTAAAATAAAAATAAAAATGTTCCTGAATCAGAGCTTTCTCTTCACTTCCAACTTTAATGACATCTCCTCACTATCCCATTTAACCACACGGAAGAAGACTTTTGAAAAGCACAAACAAATACAGGCCCTGCCCCTGTGTGTCACTAAGAAATTGAAAGAAAAACAATTGAATGGCAATGGATGCAGAAATTTATGTCCTTCACGGCCGGTGTTCCTTGGAATCTTGGCTGCATGAATTTCATAAGGACAAGCAATAACAAAACTAAATGGCGATTTCTTGGAAACTAGGAACTTTGTATATATGATGATTGCAAGTATGAATATGACCAGAGTCAGAACTACACTACTAATACTGCATGAGCAGGACCGCAAATAGCCAGATTCAAGGTTAAAAGTTAAGACCAGCAGAGATACCTGTAGGCCAAGAGGATTACAAATCTTATCTTCGCTGAGATGTACATGAATTTTCAGGGGGTAAAAACGATAACAGCGATCTCCCGGCCTATGGGCTTACATTACAGTGAAGCAGATAATATACACCCAGTTGCGTCAAAACCTAATCTGTATTTATTCATGGTCTTCACACAGATGCAACACTCTCACAGCCTCCTGCCATTTTGACACAAGCAAGTCTAGAAGAAAAAAAATCCTTATGTTCTACTAAATGGAATCTGTAGCCTATATCTTCAGGAGGGAACAGTTGTCATCTAAGAAGCACGGATACGGGAACGGAAGCACGGGGATACGCATACGGGGATACGGGATACGGCATTTTCCAAAAACAGCCATTCGGGGATACGGCGGGGTATATAAGTATTTAGAAAAATAAATATGAAAGTATATAGAAAAATAAATTTGAATTAAGATCTAATGAGAATTTTTTAGTACTGGATATATATTGTCTCCTTTCTATTCATGAAAGACTGAGAGCAGTCCACTCACAGCCCATGTAGCTGTTCGTCCACTTAGAGCCCATGTAGCTGTCCATCCACTTAGAGCCCATGTAAGGCCCAATTCCAGAAAACCCTAGACTAGTAGCACTCCAGCTGCTCCAGCCGACCCCAACCTCCCATTCTCGTACTCCCTTTCTCCAGCCGCCAGTGAAGAAAGGAAACGACAGCGCCGCCAAATCGGCAGCTTCCATCACCCATCTTCTTCCTCGCTGGCCACCACACTCCCCATCTTTCTTCCTGCCGGAGCTTCTTCCTTGTTGGCGGCCGCCTTGCCATCTTTCTCTACCAAGATCTCCTTCCTTGCTAGCAGCCATTGAGGTTACCTGCTTGACCATGGTTGCTATCGGGAGGATAACTGGGCAGCAGCATGGTCACTGGAGTCTGGCTGCCGAGTCCCCACCGTGTCCACGCCGTATCTAGGCCGTATCCCGATTTTATTTCTTTTTTTTTAATTCCAAAAAGATGGGATACTGCGGGATACGCGTATCCAGCCATATCTGGGCGTATCCCCGTGTCCCCCCGTATCAGGACGGCAAATCGGCAGTTCTGGCCGTATCGGTGCTTTTTAGGTTGTCATGGCTTATACCTCGCCTTACAGTCGCCACTGCATGGAGAGATGCCAAAGTAAATGCCTTCATTGAATTTTTTTTTGCGGGATTCATGGAATTGATAGTTCACATCTGTTTGCTAAGATAGTAGATTACCCTGACCTAGTTTTAACGAGCATCCAGCACCTCCAAAAAACATGTATTGTTCAAAGATCAACAGGGGTTATAACCATAAGTGTATACCAGCTAATTACACATATCGGCTACATAAATAAACGGACAGGACTTCCCCTTGCTAAGATATCCCAACATTCTATTCCCATGAGGAGGTGAATTTTGTGATCTATAACCATATATGAACATACCCAACATCTATGTCTAGTGAGTAGTTTCAATAAATCGTACCCAGAGTCCCTCGAACCATAGATGAACGATCTCGCGAACCGCCCACAAATGATCCCTCAAAGGGAAGGCCGAAAGAACGCCGAAAGAACGACATCTCTACTTATTTGCAAGTGTATGGTCTTCATGATCCGTCATCGCTTCGTCGTCCAGAGCTAAATGTCGCCAGAGAATTAGAAGGAGGAGATTAGAACCACAATGGGCTTCTAATTATGAGGATTATAGGATTTAGGTCAAGCTCTAACTGATCAACTAGGATCAAGTAGAACTAGAAGTAGAGAAACAAGAGGCTTCAAACTTGTGTATTCAAATAGCACCACAGCCTCTAGTATATATAGGTTGGAGGGAGAGGGAGGGGCGCCAAAGAAGGAGGGAAGGCCCCTCCTTCGTGTGCCGGCCTAGGGGGAAGGAGGGGCGCCCCTATGTATCACTTTAAGCGAGACAGGGGGTGCGCTCTAATACGTCTCTAATGTGTCTATAATTTTTTATTGTTCTATGCTATTATGTTATCTGTTTTGGATGTTTTGTATGCATTAATATGTTATTTTATATTATTTTTGGGACTAACCTATTAACCTAGAGCCCAATGCCAGTTTCTGTTCTTTCCTTGTTTTTAAGTTTTATAGAAAAGGAATATCAAATGGAATAAAACTTTCGCAATTATTTTTCTTAGACCAGAAGACACACGCAGGACTTGGAGATGAAGTCAGAGGAGTCCCGAGGAAGCCACGAGCCTCAGGGGCATGCCCTAGGGGGGGCGCGCCCTGAGGGATTATGGGCCCCTCAGCGCTCCTCCAACCCTAATTCTTGGCCTATAAATTCAGAAATATTCCCAAACGACCAGAAGCGTCCACCAAAGTACTTTTTTGCCGCCGTAACCTTCTGTACCCGTGAGATCCCATCTAGGGGTCGTTTCCGGCAATCTATCGGAGGGGGATTAGATCACGGAGGGCTTCTACATCAACTCTATTGCCCTTACGATGAAGCGTGAGTAGTTTACATCAGACCTAAGGGTCCATAGCTAGTAGCTAGATGGCTTCTTCTCTCTCTTTGATCTTCAATACAATGTTCTCCTTGATGTTCTTGGAGATCTATCCGATGTAATATTCTTTTGCGGTGTGTTTGTCGAGATCCGATGAATTGTGGATTTATGATCAAATTATTCTTGAATATTATTTGAATCTTCTCTGAATTATTATATGCATGATTTGATATCTTTGTATTTCTCTTCGAATTATCAGTTTGGTTTGGCCAACTAGATTGGTTCTTCTTCCAATGGGAGAGGTGCTTAGTTTTGGGTTCAATCTTGCGGTGTCCTCACCCAGTGACATAGTAGGGGTAGCGAGGCATGTACTGTATTGTTGCCATCAAGGGTAAAAATATGGGGTTTTCATCATATTGCTTGAGTTTATCCCTCTACATCATGTCATCTTACTTAAGGCGTTACTTCATTCTTATGAACTTAATACTCTAGATGCATGCTGGATAGCGCTCGATGTATGGAGTAATAGTAGTAGATGTAGAATCATTTCGGTCTACTTGACACAGACGTGATGCCTATATTCATAATCATTGTCTTGGATCGTCATAACTTTGCGCTTTTCTATCAATTGCTCGACAGTAATTTGTTCACCCACCGTATGTTTTCTTTCAAGAGATATGCCTCTAGTGAAACCTATGGCCCCGGGTCTATTTTCCACCATATATTTTCATATCTATAAACCAAAAAAACCAAAAATACCTTGCAACAATTTATTTGTTTTACTTTGTTTTACGTTTTAGTAATCTTTTATATCTATCTCTATCAAATTTCATCCTTGCAAGTGACCGTGAAGGGATTGACAACCCATTTATCACGTTGGGTGCAAGTGTTTGATTGTTTCTGCAGGTGCATAGACTGAAGACTTGCATGTACCACCTACCGGATTGATACATTGGTTCTCAAACTGAGTGAAATACTTATCTCTACTTTGTTGCATCACCCTTTCCTCTTTAAGGGAAAAATCAACGCAAGCTCAAGAAGTAGCAGGAAGAATTTCTGGTGCCATTGCCGGGGAGGTTCTACATCAAGCCTACCAAGTACCCAATATAAACTCTCATCTCTTGCATTACATTATTTGACATTTGCCTCTCGTTTTCCTCTCCCCCACTTCTAAAATGTTTCCAGAAAAACAGAAAAATATTTTCCCTTTTTATTTGCCTTCTTTCTGTTTGCCTTTATGTCTTACTTGGTTTGCTTGCCTGTTCGCTTGGAATAATTGTATATTTATTAAAAATCAGAAACAAGAAGTTTATCGATCCTCGTCTACTTGCTAATATTTTTAAGAGATCCAATTATGACGAACCTATTGCTAGTGAGTTGAGTGCACTAGATTATCTTTATGAAGTTTTGCTTGAAATTCTTGAATCTAAAAATTGTGATGAAGAGTTAAAAGAAGAAATTTATGAAGTGATTCACGATAACTCCTTCAAAGAAAAGCATGATTACAATGATGTTATTATAAATTCTATTAATGTCAATTATGCTAATAATATGCAAAACCCCAAGCTTGGGGATGCTAATTTTGCCATGTCGACTACTTATTGCAATGATCATGATTGGGGTGATTCTTCTTATTACCTTGAAAATTTATTTAAACTCATGATGAATATGTTTGCGATAATATTGAAAGTGGGTTTCGAAGAGTGTCAACTTTTTCTTAAAATAAACCCACATATTTGGAGAGTGTTCAATCTTATGAATTTTTTGATAAAAGTGGGTTTGAAGAGGTAGTGACTTTAGTTGATGATAATCCCACTATTTTGGAAAAGTGTCAACTTTGCATGCATGTGGATCATGTAGATAATATGTTATGTGATAGCATGACTCTAATATTGTTTTGAGATATAAAGATGGTGATATTAGAGTCATGCTAGTGGGTAATTGTGGATTGGTAGAAATACTTGGGTTAAAGTTTGTGATTCCCGTAGCGTACACGTATGGTGAACTGTTATGTGATGAAGTCGGAGCAAGTGTTCAGGTGCAGGCAAAACAGATTAAAAAATCTTTTGCAAATAAAAGCGCTCAAGTGTTCAACTTGCATCCGAAACTTCATGAAGAAATAACACTTACTGTGCTTTGCAAAAAATGATCTTCAAAAAATATTTTTTGAGTATTGATTTTGTTTATTTTTTCTAAACCACCATGAATGTAACTCAACATAACTTGAAAGGGGGCGGAGGAGATGGCGAGCATGGTGGTGGTCGGCAATGCGGCCTGGGAGAAGGCATGAGAGGCATTGGGGTAGACGGGGCTGATAGCAGCGACCTCTCCAGATGCTTCTTATATTTTTCCTGAGATGGCTAGATGAGGTGAGAGGGAGAGAAGGCTGAACGTGAGAGGCAAGGGGTTATCTACAAACGAGAATTGGAGTGTGGGGTGATACGTCTCCGTCGTATCTACTTTTCCAAACACTTTTGCCCTTGTTTTGGACTCTAACTTGCATGATTTGAATGGAACTAACCCGGACTGACGCTGTTTTCAGCAGAATTGCTATTGTGTTATTTATGTGCAGAAACAAAAGTTCTCGAAATGACCTGAAACTTCATGGAACATCTATTCGGAGATAATAATAATTCCTTGCAAAAGATGAAGACCAGGGGGCCCACCACCTGTCCACGAGGGTGGGGGCGCGCCTGCCCCCTAGGGCGCGCCCCCTACCTCGTGGGCCCCCTGGAGCTCCTCCGACCTCAACTCCAACTCTATATATTTGGTTTCAGGGAGAAAAAAATCAGAGAGAAGAAATCATCGTGTTTTACGATACGGAGCCGCCGCCAAGCCCTAAAACCTCTCGGGAGGGCTGATCTGGAGTCCTTGATTGGTCCAATTAGTTTTTGTTCTAGTGCTTTATTCATTGCAAATTTATGCTGCTTAGGTGACCCTGTTCTTGAGCTTGCATGTCAAATTTATATGGTCAAAAGTAGTTTTGATGCATGATATAGGCTCTAGGCACTTGTAGGAGTAGTTGCTATCAATTTTATTGAGTTTGGCTTACTTTTATTTTGAAGTTACTAAAAAATTTCAGAATTTTTCAGAAAATGATAAAGAGATTTTTGAGGGGCTCATCGAGCCGAAGCTCAAGGGAAAAGCAAAATGAAGAGGCACAGAAGCCCAAATATAATTTGCCTCGCACCGCGGAGGTTAGGCCGTGTGAATGGCCCTCCGATGAATTCTTGAGAGCAACCGGGATTTATGAGGATTTTTATGAATTGGCTAAGAATGCAGGCATCACCGACTTCCTCCACGACCAACGCGAACAGTATCTCTTACTCACCAATACTTTTGTGCAAAACTTCTACTATTATCCTAGGGAATCGCCTCCTTCAGTAGAGCTTCATTTATATGATGTGGTTAAGAAGATGTCACTTTATGATTTTTGTCGGATTTATTTGATCTCTTTCGAGGGCAAAATAGAGAAACCACATCGTGACGATGTGGATGGGTTTATTGATACCATCACCGTAGAGGAAATGAGGAAGGTTTCCGATGCACGAATCACTAGCATACATTTTCCTGTTTTACGCTACTTTGCAATATTTGCTAGTCGCTGCTAATTGGTTGCGGAAACTATGGAAACCTTAATATTCCTGATATTATTATTTTGTTCCATGGTTTATTCTGTGATAACTCTGTGAGTATGGGCGGTATTATTGCTAAATGGTTGAGTCTAAACTGTACAAAGGGCCCCATCTTTGGTGGTATCTATGCTTCACGCCTAGCTGCACATTTTAACATACCTATTAGGCATTATGAGAAGGAAGAAAAATTGTTGCCTCATGTTTATTTAGATTATAACAGTATGGTAGCACATGATTTCATTATAAAGAATAGGGAAGGGGAGCTTAAATACAAATTGTTCTTTGATAAACATCATCCGGAGACTATTACCTTGCCTGCTCCTTCCTTGTTTGATTTATCTGCAGGCCGGTACCTCGTCTCGTCGGAAGACATTCATGCCTACCGGAACCCTGCACCAGCCATAGAGCTAGAGTCGGAACCACAAGTTGATCCTCCACGACAGTCTAATTACCAGTGGGATCCGGAGATGATTGCCAACCAGTGGCAGTCAGAGTCTTCTTCATCGCAGTACGACCCCAACTATTATTATGGATATCCGTCAGGCCAACCGTGGCCATAGACCAACTTAGGCCAAAAGCCTAAGCTTGGGGGAGTACGTATTTCTCACCGACATTATATTCATGTTCACACACTCATTGCTAGATGTCGGTGCTCATACTTTTTCATTGTATCATCCATGCTAGTTTATTTTCCTTTTTATGCTTTCTTCTTGTGTGTTTGATAAACTAAGAAAAAAACAAAAACAAAAAAATTAATTGTAGTTTTTAATTAGTTTATTTTCCATGCTTGTAGTAGTAATTAAAAAGAAAACCCAAAAAGATTTCATGTTCTTCTTTTGCTTGTTGGGGGCTTTCCCGTGTAAATAGTTTTATTCATTTTCTTTTGTTTGGGGGGACGATAGGAGAAGACCATAATTAAATTGTTGAAGTGGCTCTTATATGCATTATTGTTGATCTGACAAAAGAGCCCATATTGCCTTCTCTTCTTCTGTTTATTGAATGCTTGCAGATTCCAGCTTAGTCCAATGCACGTGCACTATTATTATTATCACATCGTTCGGGCGAGCAAGTGAAAGGCAATTATGACGATATATGATGAACTTATTGAGATGAGAAAAGATAGTATGAACTTGACCTCTCTTGTTTTTCTAAATATGATTAGTTCATCGTTCCTGATTCAGCCTATTATGAATAAACATGTTTGCAATGACAATTAGAGATCATAGTTTCTTGTGCCATGCTTAATTAGCTAGGAGCTTATAATGGTTTACCTTGCGTGCCAACATGCTATTAAAATGGTTGTGATGTGGTATGATAGGATGGTATCCTCCTCTGAATGATTTAAGTGACTTGACTTGGCACATGTTCACGCATGTAGTTGAAACAAATCAACATAGCCTTCATGATATTTATGTTCATGGTGGATTATATCCTACTCATGCCTGCATTCGGTGTTGATTAACTTTAATGCATGTTCATGACTGTTGTCGCTCTCTAGCTGGTCGCTTCCCAGTCTTTTGCTAGACTTCACCTATACTAAGCGGGAATACTGCTTGTGCATCCAACTCCATAAACCCCAAAGTTATTCCATATGAGTCCACCATACCTACCTATATACGGTATCTACCTGCCGTTCCAAGTAAATTTGTATGTGCCAAACTCTAAACCTTCAAATAAATATCATATTTTGTATGCTCGAATAGCTCATGTATCAACTAGGGTTGTCCGTATCTTCCATGTTAGGTGGGTTATTCTCAAGAGGAGTGGACTCCGCTCCTCACTCACGAGAAAGTGGCTGGTCACCGGGATGCCCAGTCCCATGCTTTATGCAAATCAAATCAAAATAATTGCAAACATAACTCCCCGTGGGACTCTTGTTAGTTGGAGGCACTCGTTGTTTTGAGCAAGCCATGGATTGATGCTTGTTGGTGGAGGGGGAGTATAAACTTTACCATTCTGTTTGGGAACTGCCTATAATGTGTGTAGCATGGAAGATATTGCCATCTCTTGGTTGTTGTGTTGACAATGAAAGTATACCGCTCAAAATATTATTCATCTCTATTTCAAAACCGAGCTCTGGCACCTCTACAAATCCCTACTTCCCTCTGCGAAGGGCCTATCTATTTACTTTCATGTTGAGTCATCATCTTCTTATTAAAAAGCACCAGTTGGAGAGCACCGCTGTCATTTGCATTCGTTACTGTTAGTTTACATTGAGTATGACTTGACTGGATCTCTTTTACCATGAATTACAATGTCTAGTCAGTCCTTGATCTTTAAAGGTGCTCTGCATTTATGTTTTGCAGTCTCAGAAAGGGCTAGCGGGATACCATCTTGTTATATCATATTATGATTGTTTTGAGAAAGTGTTGTCATCCGAGATTTATTATTATTGCTCGCTAGTTGATTATGCCATTGATATGAGTAAACTTGAGACCTATGCGTTATTGTGAATGTGGTTAGTCATAATCTTTGCTGAAAACTTGAATGTTGGCTTTACATATTTACAATAACAAGAGCAAACAGAGTTTCTAAAAGTTTTTCTTTATCACTTTCAGTTTATCAACTGAATTGCTTGAGGACAAGCAAAGGTTTAAGCTTGGGGGAGTTGATACGTCTCCGTCGTATCTACTTTTCCAAGCACTTTTGCCCTTGTTTTGGACTCTAACTTGCATGATTTGAATGGAACTAACCCGGACTGGCGCTGTTTTCAGCAGAATTGTTATGGTGTTATTTATATGCAGAAACAAAAGTTCTCGGAATGACCTGAAACTTTACGGAACATCTATTCAGAAATAATAATAAATCCTTGCAAAATATGAAGACTAGAGGGCCCACCACCTGTCCACGAGGGTGGGGGCGCGCCTGCCCCCCTAGGGCGCGCCCCCCTACCTCGTGGGCCCCCTGGAGCTCCTTCGACCTCAACTCCAACTCTATATATTTGGTTTCAGGGAGAAAAAAATAGAGAGAAGAAATCATCGTGTTTTACGATACGGAGCCGCCGCCAAGCCCTAAAACCTCTCGGGAGGGCTGGTTTGGAGTCCGTTCGGGGCTCCGAAGAGGGGAATCCGTCACCATATTCATCATCAACCATCCTCCATCACCAATTTCATGATGCTCACCGCCGTGCGTGAGTAATTCCATCGTAGGTTGCTAGACGATGATGGGTTGGATGAGATTTATCATGTAATCGAGTTAGTTTTGTTAGGGTTTGATCCCTAGTATCCACTATGTTCTAAGATTGATGTTGCTATGACTTTGCTATGCTTAATGCTTGTCACTAGGGCCCGAGTGCCATGATTTCAGATCTGAACCTATTATGTTTTCATCAATATATGAGAGTTCTTGATCCTATCTTGCAAGTCTATAGTCACCTATTATGTGTTATGATCCGTTAACCCCGAAGTGACAATAATCGGGATACTTACCGGTGATGACCGTAGTTTGAGGAGTTCATGTATTCACTATGTGTTAATGTTTTGTTTCGGTACTCTATTAAAAGGAGGCCTTAATATCCCTTAGTTTCCGTTAGGACCCTGCTACCACGGGACGGTAGGACAAAAGATGTCATGCAAGTTCTTTTCCATAAGCACGTATGACTATATTCAGAATACATGCCTACATTACATTGATGAATTGGAGCTAGTTCTGTGTCACCCTATGTTATGACTGTTACATGATGAACCGCATCCGGCATAATTCTCCATCACCGATCAATTGCCTATGAGCTTTCCATATATTGTTCTTCGCTTATTTACTTTCCCATTGCTATTGCTATCATCACTGCAAAATACCAAAAACATTACTTTTGCTACCGTTACCACTACTATTATATTACTTTGCTACTAAACACTTTGCTGCAGATATTAAGTTTGTAGGTGTGGTTGAATTGACAGCTCAGCTGCTAATACTTGAGAATATTCTTTGGCTTCCCTTGTGTCGAATCAATAAATTTAGGTTGAATACTCTATCCTCGAAAACTGTTGCGACCCTCTATACTTGTGGGTTATCAGGGGATCTTTTTGCAAAACGGACATAGTCTATCTCAGATGTGTTGGATGTAAATTGAACAGTTGTAAATGAAGGATGGCAGGCACACCATCATCACCAACTCAGCTTTTTATCAGAGTAGAGATATTACAAAAAACACTCTTCAAAAATAAATTTTAAAAAACTGTGGAATAAGTATTAAAAATGTTGAACAAATATTTTGAAAATGTTGACTAAGTATTAAAAATGTTGAACATGTATTTGAAAAATATTGAATAGGTATTAAAAAAATGTTGAACAAGTATACAAAAAATGTTGAACAAGTATACAAAAAATGTTGAAAAAGTATTTGAAAATGTTCAACAAGATTTGAAAATGTTGAACAAGTATTTGAAATTGTTGAATAAGTATTAAAAATGTTGAAATAGGTATGAAAAAATGTTGAATGAGCATATGAAAAATGTTGAACAAGTATTTAAAAATGTTGAACAAGAATTTGAAAAAATGTTGAGCAAGTATTTAAAAATGTTAAATAAGTATTAAAAATGTTGAACTACTATTTCAAAAATGTCGAAATAGATATTAAAAAATGTTGAACGATTATATAAAAAATGTTGAACAGGTATTTGAAAATGTTGAACAAGTATTAAAAATGTTAAATAAGTATTTAAAAAAATGTTAAATAACTATTAAAATATTGAACAAGTATTTGAAAATGTTGAATAAGCACTCAGACAATGTTGAACGTGTATACAAAAAATGTTGATCAATTGTTACAAAAATATTTTTGACATGTATGCAAATGTAGAGGAAAAACAAAAACAAACATAAGAAAACACAAAAGAAAAACAAAAAATGGGGAGGAGAAAAGAAAACTAAAAGAGAGAAAAAAGAAAACCAAACAAAAAACAGAGAAGGACAGAAAAGAATCAAAAAAATCAGAGAATAAAAAAGGAAGAAACAAAAGAAAACGAAAAAGAATGAAACAAATTTAAGAAGTAAGAATAAAAAATGGAGAAGACAAAAGAAATAAAACAAAAGAAAGTGGAAAATGGAAGAAACAAATGTAGAATGAACAAAATATGAAAACTAAACTAAACCAGAGAATAAAAAATAAAATGAGAAAATCAGTTAAAACAGAAGAAATGATAAAAAAACAATGAAAAAATGGAGTAGAAAAAAAATAAAATAACAAAGGAAGAAAAAACGAATAACGTAGAAGAAAATGGAGAAAGAAAAAAAATAGGGCATGCCCAGCTACTTTATGCATCAAGTATGTCGCGCCCAGCTACCTGGACACGAGCTTCAGTGTTGCCTAGTGGCTAGGACGGTTGCACAACACCCTGGAGAACAGGGATCGAATCCTGGGTTCCCCCAATTTCTTCTTTCTATTTCTAACACTGCGCGTGCGCGGAATGGGCCAGCCCGATAGTCTCGCTTAATGCGAGAAATAGTCCTCGCGGAGGAGAAGTCCTCCGCCACTCCAATGGGGGAAATATTACATTTTTAAATGTTCGAAAAATTATGAAAAAAATCAAGCACATTGACACAGCATACTTTAATGTGCTACCAAGTTTGGAGCACCCTAAGGGTGGGAGTACCAAATATTACCCCCCCCCCCACAAGGGAATAGGAGGTGCCGCCCCTACATGGGCCATGGCGGCCCAATTCCCCTTCCACCACTTGGCCTTTTAAGGCATGTTGATATTAAATGAAATATAAAAGCCTCCTAAAATTACTAGAGCCTTTTATTATTACCAGTAACATTTTTTACCTATATATTATTTATCGGAATACCCTGTATTGACTAATAAACTCCGAAACTATATATACGAGTATTAATGAAATAGTTCCACAAATAAATCCTCCATACTCTCATCCTACTAACACTCAGTGGATCATGATTACCTTAAGCCTGTGAATCCGTAGGTTCGGTAAAATATAGACATGAACAAAACCCCTTCGTTCAATGGTCGATAGAGGAACCGTGGACGTCCATATAGATCCCTATGATTACACGAATGACATTAGAGTGAACCTTTGGTTATCATGTGATGTTCCCTTTCTTCGCGATACTTCACAAACCCCGAGGAGTGTCGGTATCCTTATACACATGCTCACTATACCGTTATCCTCGTTACTGGTTTTGTTCTCCTTTCTTGTTCAAGTGTTTCGGCATCCCCGTGGCATAGTCACATGTGTCTGGCCAGACGATGATTGATGTTGTCACACCGAGAGGGCCCTAATAATATCTCTCCATCATCGGAGGAGAAAATTCCACTCCCAAGCTATCTAGTCCCTTGTCAAACTTTTTGATGAACCTGTAAGTTATCGTTATGATCATCATGTTACAGCTGACTTTTGAGCAACTTGAAAGTCCATCGTACGGTAAGAAAGGGTTGCGATAGTCTCATGGTCTAAAGAACTAAACCACATGTTAACACTCCGTGTTATAATAATTGATTTCAGACAATATTATCTCAAAGTATAACAAACAAGTTTGGGTCGATTCAATATTATTGTTCTTCTAACATCATACTCTCAATGTTCTTCTAAAATCCGGAAAACATGACCACCAACAACACTTGAGCTAGTCTTAGAGGTAAGACTAGGAACCTATATATTCTTTACCGTTTATCATTCCACACGTGCATATAATTTTTCCACTGAATCACTTATTCCAGGATCATAGCAGTTATAGCATGAAATATAAACTCTTAATTATGAAAATGGAAATATAATATTACAATATTATTGTCTATAGGGCATATTTCCAATACTGTGTGATGTCGAGGATGGTTGTTGTGAGTTGGGAGCTTTCTTCAGCGAGCAAAGGCCGCTCTGGGTACTCTCTCTCTCTCTCTCACTATTAGGGAAAAGCCTAGCAGCAGCGCGGGTTTTAGGCCTATCAGTAGCGCGGGCTGGAGCGCTACTAGTACGGCGCTACAGCTAAAGGTTAGCAGTAGCGTGGGTTAATCCACGCTACTGCTATATCGACTTAGTAGTAGCGTTTTCTCCAAACAGCACTACTGGTAATTACTAGTAGCGCTTCTCCCAGCATGCGCTACTACTATTATTTTGTATTTTATTTCTTTTTTATTTCATGTTTTATTCATACACCTTTATACAAGTTTTCATACAGAAGCAATTTAGAGATTGTTTTTACATCATAATGAGTTATTACATCACTGGGTGAAAGAACCATGGACTAGTTTCAAGTGGATGGACATCCACTTGAAACTAATCCGCGGTTCTTTCATCCACTTGAAACTAGTCCACGATTCTTTCATCCAATGATATAATAAATATCATCGTCATCATCATCATCATATCATTAACAACCTATTATCATAATACAGCATTGTCATATAACACCTCCTCATGATCATCATTTTCATCAATGAGACATCACATAGCAAGTTAGTCACTAGTCATAATCACAACTACTCATCATCATCAACTCTAACACATTGTACCACATAATAAAAATTATACCTCATAGGACCTACTACATTCTTTTAGGACCTACTATATTCTCTTAGGTAAAATAGTATAAAACAAGATAGCCCCTGACTCTCCATTATGGAGAATGGAGATTATCCTGTCTTCAATGCTTGCCTTCTTGCCTTTCGCACAATGTTGCTTCCAAGTACCTCCTTACGACTGTTCATACATTTTTTCCATTCTATGAATTTCATGTCTCCACCTCTTTTAGAAATTCGATATGGACAGGTAAGATTCGTAGGACGACCTGGCTGTATGTTGGCAATCATCCGGGATTTTCTGTTGAAAAACATAGTAATAACTTCGTAGTTAGCAATGTAGTTAAGTTTTAAAAGAATTTATGCAAAAGATGCACGGATGTCGTAATAGTAAAAAATATTACCATGGTATCTCCATGAATGTTACATAGTTCAACACGTGCACTAGTGGCACGTATTGGCCATAATGTGGAGGAGTTTTATTATAAATATTGTAATTCTCAAGATCAGTACAAAATGCGACCGGATGATTTTTTCTCCTGATAAGTTAACTCAGAGCCATCGGTGTAGTAGGTTCTGTCTACCATGTTTCGCACATTGTTTGAACAATGAAAATAAGCTGTCAATGAAAATAAGATGTCAACTATTTTGAAATGAACAATATAAATTAGTTAATAACTATATTTGAGAAACTCACATACCGGTAGAATTGGAAGCGTATCAACGAGGACCCAAATGCCCAATTGTCTTGGTCGATGTCAGGATCACCAAGATCCATGGTGACAAACATACCCTCTTGAAAATCATACATCTTGCAAAGTGCTTCCTAACCCGGGCAACCAAAATGGGATACGCTCTCAGAATTGTATAGATTTATCACAAAATCCATACCATGATGGGTTCTTAGGTTAATTTTCTTTGTTTCATTCCTCTCATGATCTTCAAAACCCATCCTCTCCAAGACATAGCGTCTTGCATGGCATGGGATAAGATAGTCGAATTGTAGAAGACGAAAATTACACGTTGAAGTAATAGAAGTCGAGCTTAATTACGAAAAAAACACTTTGCGTCGTAGCTTACCGTAACACAATCGAAGACCTCGAGCTTAATGCTGAAGCGCCGACCTTCGTCCAGGTGAGGCATGTCGCAGAAACCCCGATCATCGTGGCACCAGTAACACTTCCCCGGGAGACTTTTGTCGTCCGAATACGACATTTCCTATGTTCATAATTCAAATATTAAACTTGTACAATTAAATATATGTACTATAAAAATTAAATTAGATCATTATTATTCATCAGGGGTTGACTATCGGTCTGCCGAGTCTATATGGTGGAGACTCTCCCTCACTGATTCCTCTCGGGCATTTGCGACCGTCGTTGATGGTCGTTACTCCTTCTTTCCCTAGTGCATAACAAAGGTCTAGCATAAGGAAAAGAAGGAGAAACGACCCCCACGATAATAGTCGGGATTCTTCGTCCTCTCTCATATATGGTGGATACACTCCCTCACTGATTTTTCGACCTTCGGTGATGGAGCTTCGGCAGACGTAATGTCAACCCGAAATGTCGTTTAATTATTTTTCTAGAAAATCCAAGCCACTCGATATTTCCTACATATTCTAGCACAAGTCATGTCAAAATTCACGAAAAATTCCGGCATGACCTTTTGCTAAAATAGGACATATCGAGTGCCTGAAATTTGCCGGAACGGAAATTAATCAACACTTCGGCAAAACATAGGCCACTCGGAGGTGTAACCTGAACATGACCGACCATTTGGGCAACCACATATCCTATTCGAGCAACACAAGATATACATGTTTTTATCTACATCATATCTTATACGACTCATATTGACATGGAGATTTGGCTGGTCTCATCATACCGCCCCTCTTCCTCCTCCTCCGGCCGTCCCCTCTCCCTCCTCCTCAGGCCGTCCCCGTCACCGACCCCCTCCGACCTCGAGGTGAGACCAGCCAAATCTCCATGTCAATATGAGTCCTATAAGATATGATGTAGATAAAAACATGTATATCTTGTGTTGCTCAAATAGGATATGTGGTTGCCCAAGTGGTTGGTCATGTTCATGTTCATGTTCATGTTACTCCGAGTGGCCTATGTTTTGCCGGAGTGTTGATTAATTTCTGTTCCGACAAATTTCAGGCGCTCGATATGTCTTGTTTTAGCAAAGGTCATGCCGGAATTTTCCGTGAATTTTGGCATGACTTGTGCTACAATATGTAGGAAATATCAAGTGGCCTGGATTTTCTAGAAAGATAATTAAACGATATTTCTGGTTGACTTTAAGTCTGTCGAGGCCGGAGGAGGAGGAGGAGGGGACGGCCGGAGGAGGAGGGAGAGGGGCGGTATGATGAGACCAGCCAAATCTCCATGTCAATATGAGTCCTATAAGATATGATGTAGATAAAAAACATGTATATCTTGTGTTGCTCGAATAGGATATGTGGTTGCCCAAGTGGTCGGTCATGTTTAGGTTACACCTCCGAGTGGCCTATGTTTTGCCGAAGTGTTGATTAATTTCCGTTCCGGCAAATTTTAGGCACTCGATATGTCCTATTTTAGCAAAAGGTCATGCCGGAATTTTTCGTGAATTTTGACATGACTTGTGCTAGAATATGTAGGAAATATCGAGTGGCCTGGATTTTCTAGAAAAATAATTAAACGACATTTTGGGTTGACATTAAGTCTGCCGAAGCTCCATCACCGAAGGTCGAAAAATCAGTGAGGGAGTGTATCCACCATATATGAGAGAGGACGAAGAATCCCGACTATTGTCGCGCGGGTCGTTTCTCCTTCTTTTCCTTATGCTAGACCTTTGTTATGCACTAGGGAAAGAAGGAGTAACGACCATCGCCGACGGTCGCAAATGCCCGAGAGGAATCAGTGAGGGAGAGTCTCCACCATATAGACTCGGCAGACCGATAGTCAGCCTATGATGAATAATAATGATCTAATTTATTTTTTATAGTACATATATTTAATTGTACAAGTTTAATATTTGAATTATGAACATAGGAAATGTCGTGCTCGGACGACGAAAGTCTCCCGGGGGAGTGCTCCTGGTGCCATGACGACCGGGGTTTCTGCGACAGGCCTCACCTGGACGAAGATCAGCGCTTCAACATTAAGCTCAAGGAGGCCTTTGATTGTGATACGGTAAGCTACGACGCAAAGTGTTTTATTTCGTAATTAAGCTCGACTTCTATTACTTCAACGTGTAATTTTCGTCTTTTACAATTCGACTAGCTTATCCCATGCCATGCAAGATGCTATGTCTTGGAGAGGATGGGTTTTGAAGATCATGAGAGGAATGAAACAAAGAAAATTAACCTAAGGACCCATCATGGTATGGATTTTGAGGTAAATCTATACAATTCTGAGAGCGTATCCCATTTTGGTTGCCCGGGTTGGGAAGCACTTTGCAAGATGTATGATTTTCAAGAGGGTATGTTTGTCACCATGGATCTTGGTGATCCTGATATCGACCAAGACAATTTGGACATTTGGGTCCTTGTTGATACGCTTCCAATTCTATCGGTATGTGAGTTTCTCAAACATAGTTATTAACTAATTTATATTGTTCATTTCAAAATAGTTGATAGCTTATTTCCATTGACAACTTATTTGAATTGTTCAAACAATGTGCGGAACATGGTAGACAGAACCTACTACACCGATGGCTCTGAGTTAACTTATCAGGAGAAAAATCATCTGGTCGCATTTTGTACTGATCTTGAGAATTACAATATCTATAATAAAACTCCTCCACATTATGGTCAATACTTGTCACTAGTGCACGTGTTGAACTATGGTAACATCCATGGAGATGCCATGGTAAGATTTTTTACTATTGCGACATCCATGCATCTTTTGCATAAATTCTTTTAAAACTTAACTACATTGCTAACTACGAAGTTATTACTATGTTTTTCAACAGAAAATCCCGGATGATTGTGTGCCTCATCTGATGTATCAGAAAGGTCACCTTAATGTTTTGAACATACAGCCAGGTCATCCTACGAATCTCATCTGTCCATATCGGATTTCTAAAAGAGGTGGAGATCTAAAAATCACAGAATAGAAAAAATGTATGGACAGTCGTAAGGAGCTACTTGGAAGCAACATTGTGCAAAAGGCAAGAATTGGGGACAGGATAATCTCCATTCTCCATAATGGAGAGTCAGGGGCTATCTTGTTTTATGCTATTTTACCTAAGAGAATATAGTAGATCCTAAGAGAATGTAGTAGGTCCTATGAGGTACAATATTTATTATGTGGTACAATGTGTTAGAGTTGATGATGAGGAGTAGTTGTGATTATGACTGGTGACCAACTTGCTATGTGATGTCTCATTGATCAAAACGATGATCATGAGGAGGTCTTATATGACAATGATGTATTATGATAATAGGTTGTTAATGATATGATGATGATGATGATAATGATGATGATGATATTTATTATATCATTGGGTGAAAGAATCGCGGATTAGTTTCAAGTGGATGTCCATCCACTCGAAACTAGTCCACGGTTGTTTCACCCAGTGATGTAATAACTCATTATGATGTAAAAACAATCTCTAAATTGCTGCTTTATGAAAACTTGTATAAAGGTGTATAAATAAAACATGAAAAAAAGAAATGAAATATGAAATAATAGTAGTAGCGCGTGCCGAGAGAAGCGCTACTAGTAATTACCAGTAGCGCTGCTTGGGGAAAACGCTACTACTAAGTCGATATAGCAGTAGTGTACCTGTAGCGCCATACCAGTAGCGCTCCAGCCCGCGCTACTGATAAGACTAAAACCCGCGTTGCTGCTAGGCTTTTCCCTGGTAGTGTGAACCGCTTCAGGATAAGGTAAGTAAGTAGTAGCGTGTTTCAGAGAAACGCACTACTGCTACGGGCCGTAGCAGTAGCGTTGGTCAGTGTTACGCGCTACTGCTAAGTGGGGCTAGCCATCTACGCCCAGTACAAATATAGCAGCAGCGCGGTTTCGCGGAACGCACTACTGCTAAAGTAGTAGTAGTAGCGCGGTTTATTTGAAAACGCTACTACTAAGTAGTAGTAGCGACCTGTTTTGTCCAGCACTACTGCTAAGATGCCGTGTATAAGGTTTTCCCTAGTAGTGTCTCTCTCTCTCTTGCGTTGGTTGTGGCATCGACCCGTCCTATGTCACCTTCGAAGACTGAGCCGAATGATGACTCCGTGGATGAGACGATTGCAGAGCTCTATGGCTCTGAGTCCCCTCGTGCTAGGGAAACTCAACTGATGCTTCATGCCTCGCTCGCTGTGTCGGATGCCTATGTGGGTGAGCCCATTATCGTCGTTGTGGCTCGGGTGTTGTAGATCATGCTTGAGTTACAAAGAATGTTTGAAGGGCCGATTTTACCACCGTCAATGGAGCATCTAAAGGTGGACTCGCTTGTGCCCTCAGTCGTGCCTTGGGTGCCCGCTAAGCCTCCGTTGGAGACTATCTATGTGGCCGCAGATGAGGAGGGTGTTGCATCTACGAGTGTTCCTATGGTTGATGATGTCGTATCGCGTCGTAATTCGATGTTGCGGTCACTCACTCACATGTGACCGTTGGGCAGGTGGTGTTTGTTCATGACAAGGTCAATGAGATTCTCTTTCAGATAGAGCTTCACAACTTGCTCACATGTTTGGAGGCGGTTAGCCCTGGATCTGACAAGACGATTGTGGAGGAGTCTCTCAGGAGCAAAAGAAAGAAGAGTGGCTCCATAGGAATGGCGTTCACAGCTGCTTGATGGATAGTCAGCAATCTCTTTATATTATCCTTATGGCATGGCTTGTCTCCGTGGATTTGGTAGTGCTCGTGGTCTTCCAACGAGGTACTCTCATTGGGAGTTCCTTTGTGATGTATCAGTGTGAGGGTTGGTGATCATTGTGTGTTGGGTATGGTTGTTAGACTGATCATGCGCTTATGGGGTTGCATACTTTGTGAGTAGTCCACATGAGGTTGGTTTGTATCGATTTTAGCCTGATTTTCTGTTAATTAACTAGGAAGTTCTCTTTTGCTTAATTAATCAATGAGGCAAATCGATCTTTTACCTCCCTTTCAAAGAAAAAATGATAGCAAGTATGAATATAACCACCGCCAAGAGTACACTGCTAACACCAATATGAACAGGACAACAAATAGCCGAGCTCCAGGTTAGAAGCTAAAGACTGCAAGCGACCATTTTGTTTCTTCCCGTGAAAGAAAGAAGGCCCTTTGGCTAGGGTTTCTCGTGCCTCCCGCCGGTGCCGCCGCTGGTCTATCTCGTCTCCTATGGTCTTAGGGCCATGGAGGCGTGGTGGATCCCGGCCGTTTTTTCATGCTCTTTGTCGTGTTAGGGATTGTGTCCTGCTCGGAGAGGAGAGGCGACAGTTGCTCTTTGAAGATGGAATAAGATTCTTCCTGCCTAGTCCCCGTCCCGGTGGTGTTTCTAGTATCGTCGGAAGGTGTGTGGAGGTTTGTCTCTGGCGGATCTTGCGGGATTCGGTCGGCGTTTATCTTCGGTGGATCCACGTGGATCATGTCTTTGTTCATCTATGTTCGTGTGTCTACAGGTTGGATCCTTCCGATCTACGCTTCTCTTCATCGGCGACGGTTGCTGCTTTTGTGTGCTTGTCCTATGGGGCCTTAGCACGACGACTTCTCGACTGTCTGATACAACAAGGTTTGCACGGTTCCGATGAGGGAGGGGCTAAGACGGCGGCATGCCTTCGGCTCGCTCCAGTGCTAGTAGTCGTCGCTAGGTGGTCTACGGACCTAGTTGTATTTTTTTTTACTTCTGGTGTTCTTTATACTACCTTGACAGTTGATGAATAGATCGAAAATTATCCTCGCAAAAAAAAGCAGAGGCCATGAGGATTACAAATTTATTCTTCCTTGAGATGCACACGAATTTTCAGCAGTAAAAACGACAACAATGATCTCGCAGATATGGGCTTACATTACAGTGGAGCGGATACCCATAGAACCAGTTGTGCTAAAACTCGGTATGTGTGTGATAATTCATATGCACAATTTGGCAGCCGCATGGCATTTTTACCTCGCCAGGCATATGGGATCGTGGTGATAAACATCAACCAGGTGACGTTGGTTGGCAACGGAAATTGTGGTCCTGTTTTTTTTTTGCGGGCCCATAGGGCATGCCATTAGGGAGGACGACATTCGACAAGTGTCCCGAGCCCAAAGGAGACCAAGAAAGCAACATGCATGGCACTAACTTTAGTTGATAGAGATATAATCAAATACACACTTTAGTACTCCTACCACTACACACTGGTTGCCCGATTTCACATCCCTTATAATACCAAAGAATTTCATAAATGTCTGGCATGCATGGTACAGAGATAGTATCAATCTCTTTGCCAAAGTTAATGTTGATTTTTCTGTTGATTATTGGAGCAACTATCTTTTCCTCAAATTATTGCTTCATTTAAGAACAAGAAAGAGCACCGTCGTTATTTGGATCTGGTTCAATGCAAACAAACATGCAATAGATGCAGATACTAATGTACCTCAAGACGCTATGGAGCTACCTTGTGTTCAAAGGACTTTCGGAATTGGAGCTATGGAAAAGACATTTTGTAGCCTAAAAAGGTGGTAAGGTAGGCCAGGTCAACATGGGAAGTCCACTTGGGCTTGCTTGGGGGGCAGGGCCGGAAGTTCATTTTCAATAGTTAATCTTCCTACATGGTGGTACTGGAGTGCAAATTTCCATGATTTACCAGAGTTCATGATTTGTGTAACATGTTTCATTTTCTGTGATCGTTTGTACGTAGTGATGTTACTGACTGACTCATGTGTCATTTACCCTCTCCACTGTGACAGTGTCCCTAACCATTGTCTTAGTTTCCACCTCTACAGCCTCGACACTGAGACTAAAGAAGACGATCACAAGAACAAAAACTAGGAATATAGTTAAACAACTATATGGTCTATGTTGCACAACGTTTGCCGTTGTACGAGCTCGACAAGTGTCCTAGGCGTAGCAGGGACACGAAGGCAGCAACAGGCGAGGCACACTAACTCGTGTCAACAGAATTTAAAGCAATGGAAAACAAGTCAACCGTGTTGTTGCGTTCCATGATGCCTCCCAAACTTAGACTAAAGATGTGTGCTACTACTAGTCGTCTACTATGCAGTGATTGCCCCCATTTTGCATCCATTACCGAAGTTCCTGGTGAGGTTTCTCTTGGTAATTATTGAAGCAACTACATTTCCTTCTGGCTGCTCCTCCTTTTAAGAAAAGAGAAAGGGCATTGTCTTTAACTGGATATAGTTCAACACAACAACCATGCAATGCAAATGGATGGAGAAATTAATGTCCTTCACGACTGGTGTACCGCTTTGATGTAATGCAGTGGACGCAGAAATTATGTCCGTCACGACTGGTGTACTGCTTTGCTTTGATCTACTTTCTACAGTATGTTCTAGTGCCCGTACTATTGTTTTGCGTTTCATGTGGAGTTCAATTAATAGGCACTGTTCAGATTTGCCGATATTAATGTAATGCTTCCTTGGTATTCTTTGATGGTTCAAGTAATTTTGGTTTTCTTGGAATTGCATGGCAGCACATGTTTTGAATTGCTTTAATTTACATGAACTATGTTCCTAAAATAAATACTAAAAATGTTCCCGAACCAGCGTTTGCTTTGCTTTCCCAATTTTAATGTCGTCTCCAACCTCCACATTATCCCATTTTACCACACGGAAGAAGGCTTCTGAAAAGCACAAACAAATTCACGCTCTGTCTGTCATTAACAAATTGAAGAAGAAAAAAAACCGAATAGCAATTGAAAGGATCAGCACACAAATTATGTGCTAAGTGTCCTTGGAATATTGGGTGCATGAATTTGACAAGGACAAGCAATAACAAAATTAAATGGCAATTTCTTGGAAACAGGGAACTTTGTATGAGATAGCAAGTATGAATATGACCAGAGTCTGGAAGTACATTGCTAATACGACATGCGCAGGACAGCAAATAGCCGGGTTCAAGGTTAAAAGTTAAGACCAGCAGAGACACCTGTAGGCCAAGAGGATTACAAATCTGTTCTACCCTGAGATGTACATGATTTTCAGGGGGTAAAAACGACACCATCGATCTCCCGGCCTATGGGCTTACATTACAGTGAAGCAGATAATATACACCCGGTTGCGCCAAAACCGAATCTCTGTGTGTTAATTCACACAGATACAACGCTCTGGCAGCCTCCTGCCATTTTGACACAAACAAGTCTGAAAAAAAAAGGCACAAATTGCCAATCCATCTGTTCTACTAAAATGGAATCTGTAGCCTATATGTTCAGGAGGGAACGGTTGTCACGGCTTATACCTCGCCTGACAGTCGCCACTACATGGAGCGATGCTGGAGGAAATGCCTTCATTGAATTGATAGTTTGCGGCTGTTTGTTAAGCTAGTAGAATACC
The DNA here is from genome assembly GCF_018294505.1 of Triticum aestivum. NCBI lineage: Eukaryota > Viridiplantae > Streptophyta > Magnoliopsida > Poales > Poaceae > Triticum > Triticum aestivum. Next base: position 29,101,233 of record NC_057794.1, read on the forward strand.
CTGACCTACTGTTAACGAGCATCCAGCACCTCCAAAAGATTCTCGGTTTCATGCTCCTTGAAAACCTGTATTGTTTAAAGATCAACAGGGGTTATAACCAGCTAATTACACATACCAGCTACAGAAGTAAACTGACGGGACTTCCCTTGCTAACCATAAGTCTATTCATATATGAGGTTGTGAAGTTTGTGATCCATAACATATATGAACATACCCAACATCTATGTCTAGTGATTACTTCCGATAAAAGATAGCTTCAAAAAGACATTAGCATGGTGTACGTGTCTTAAAGGAAAAACAGTTTGACTTTCTGATTCAAGTATCTGGATGACACAGCATTCAAAGATCAATAAGGTGGTGGAACTAGCGGTATTACCGGTTACCAAGGGTTGGAATTCAAAATGTACGCATTAATGCAATTTGTAATGATTATAGAATTACATTTCTGCGATGTGCCATGTAATGATTTGCCTATGTACAATCATACTACACAATAATAGGATAAAATATGGCCTGTTTTCCCAAATTAAAAAACATCAATGCTACTATCAATAATCACAAAGGATGAGGGGCTCAAGATAGGAGAACAATGAGCAATGATCCATAGTAAATGTTGGATTCCTATAGACCGGGATTAAACTAAATATTGTCACTTGCCAAAAGTTTGGCAGTTGTGAAAACATATCCGAGCATGTTGTCACTAAATAGCCAGTCATCTAAGACTAGGACCTAAAAACTAAAAATGTAGTCCTCTATCTGCTACACAATTTACAAATATCAAGTGGTACCTAAACATACAAGGTTAACAAGCAGACCAGAATACACAAAATAAATATGTATAGTATGCAGTATGCACGCACCTTAACAGGAAGAGTATTGCTGAACCCCTTCTGATTAAGAAAATCACCAGCAACTTGCTGCCAATCAATACTTTCAACACCTTTACTACACTCATATTCACCTCCTACCCATACGCATACCATTTTAACTGCTTCTGCACTTCTGCTGGCATTAGGAGCAACAAAAATAAAAACTGTTTTTGGGTCAAGATCCTTGCGAGCGAATGCAGTCAGCTTCTCCATGCAGGGCCATCGGTAGACTAGTAGTTGAACATAATTACAGGCCTCTGAGTTAGTATGCTCAATTAATATGGTCTCACCGTGGACAGTAGCCTCTGAGTTGCTGTCAGTTGCTGTTGAACTAGTTCCGGTGCATTTCTCTGGGCAAGAAACACCAGTAAGCTGTTTCACACCATTGGTATTACTCTTATCCGTGGCTTCCTCTGCTTTGTGAATAGATGGTGCCCTTGGTGGCAATACTAGCTCCTTTGGGAGTGATGGCAGCTTCAGACATGAAAATCCTCCTCTTCTTTCTGCTATAGATGAGACCTTGGACGGAGAGCGTATTGATCCCAGGATGGGCTTCGAATGTTCCGCATTAGATGACTGGCGAAGAGGAGACCTAGATGATGGCACCAAAGCGTGTGGCAAATTAGATGAAGCAGGTGAAAGACCAAGTGACGGTGGGGAGCTAGTTGAAGGTGACAGGGAGGGTGAGTCTGAACTGTACTTTGAACTAATGGTTGAATCTGATGATAAAGAGCTCGGAGAAAGGAAAGGCGGTGATATTGATGCCTCTGCAGTCAAGTGCTGCACCCGTGGATCCAAATCCCTTATCAGAGCAGAATCTGAATAAACTCGAGATAGTGATCTCGAGATAAACTTGCGCCTTAGTAAACTCCAGCTACTTTCTCTCGCTGGAAGATGGGTCTCATCTTCAGTACCAGAAGACGAGAATGCTGGAACAACACCCCCAGCTATCGCTTTCTGGACGAGCTCAAAATCAGAATCATAAGATTCCACTCTCCGGCTTCCCACGCCAGTCCTGGATGGCGAATCGATCTGCTCCTTGCCAAGCTTCATTTTGCTGTCTGAATTAATAGGTGCACTGGAAAAGGCGTCCCAAAATTCAGGTTGCTCCAACCCTTCTCTGACAACTTTGATCTGCCCCTGCACCTTCTCATACCTCACCACCTGAAAAGCTGCCGCTCTCGCATCCTTCTCCATTACTGTATCACATTTGATTCCAACCCAAACATAAATCGACGAGAGCACATGAACTATGAATGCACCCCTAGAGTCGAGGGCGGCAGGCGAGGGCTCATTCAGCATTTTGGGCACTAGATGCAGTGGAGCGTATGGGGAGTGAGGTGCCAACCGATACATCCTGAGCACTGAGTTTGGGGACAGAGGAATGGCATGCACCCGCTTCTGGCACTGAAGCAGCTGGCAGGCAAACCCCATGTTCGGATTCGCGATCCCCCTGGCAGCCTTCACAAACTGGAATGCGTCATCGAAGCTCTGCCCTTCCCTCCACATCAAATACGCTATCACCAGCGATGTCGAGCGCGACACCCCCTGGCAGCAATGCACGAACACGCGCCCAGCCTGCTCCCTCACGTCCTCGAAGTAATCAAACACGTCATAGAGGATGCTGGTGATGTCCTCGGTGGGGCTGTCCTGCAGCCAGAGCGTGCGGTAGACGAGGTCCGACTTGAAGTACTCCGGGCAGACGAAGCCGACGCAGTTGAGGACGTGGGTGATGCCGTTCTTGCGCAGGATGTCGCGGTTCTTGGCAACGGCGTCGCCGCCAAGGTAGACGTGCTCGGCCACCTTGGAGCACTCCTTGTCGAAGAAGGCGATCTGGTCCTTGCGGCCCTGCGAGCGGAGGGTGGAGAGGTCGAGCCGGAGGCCCTCGCCGGGCTTGGCGGAGCCCGGGCCGCCGCCGCCGCCGCCCGCCTTGGAGGCGCCCGGGGTGGTGGGGTTGGGCCACTCGCCCACGTCGTCGGAGCCCGCCTTGGGCCACTCGTCCAGGCTGCGGCGGGTGATGGCGAGCGGCTGCAGCGGCGGGAGGCAGGCCCGGCCTTTCGACCGCGGGGTGAGCGGCGGGGGCCCCATCCGGGGCGGGAGCGGCGCCGCCTCCGGCCCCGCCTCGGCGGCTCGGGGCGCCGACCACGACGCGGAGCGCCAGAACTTGCGCCCGCCGCCGTCGTCGGGGTTGGCCATGGGCCGCGAATCCCGCGCGCCCCCACGCCCACCTGCGCCGACCAAACCACAAGATTCAAACACCATTATTCCCCATCCCCCCACCCCCAAGAACCAAGAACCGAAATTTTCCCAAACAAATCCGGAGAAACGCGCACCTGATCCAGGAACACACCGCCCGCGCCGCAAATCGGGAGCGCCCCGCGCGGATCCTCGGCGGGCCGGAGCGCGCGGGGGCGGGCAGGAGCAGATCGGGAGATCGGGCGGCGCCGGTCTCGGGGGAGGGGAAGGTGGAAGGAGGGCGAGAGAAGAAGGCCAGAAGCTAAAGTGGGTGAGGGTTTTGAGGAGGAGGGCGTCGGATGCGCCTGGAGATCCGTGCGGGGAGACGATCGGACGGTGGCGAGTGCGTGGGGTGGGCCCCGGGTTTGACGGGAGTGGTCGTGTTGACTGGCCTCGACGCGAGAGGGGAACGGGACAAGTTGGGCTGCCCCCCTTTGGACAAAATGTTAGGTGCACCTGCTCTTTGGCAATGGCAACGGGGAACGGCTAATTTGTAGCATTAGTGGCCAAACTTTTTGCCCCCCTAGAGTAGAAAGGAGGGCGGAAAGCCGGAAATCGGGATGGAAGGGCGGTCCAAACAGATGAAATTATGTACCGACGTATTAGAAGAGGAAGGCGTACAGCCGGAAATCGGGATGAAAGGGCGGTTGAAACCGATGAAATTAAGTACCGGCATATTAGGAGAGGAAGGCGAAAGCCGGAAATCAGGATGAAAGGACGGTGGAAACCGGCAAAATTAAGTGATGGCGCGGTGTCGACTCGAGGTATTTGGAATTTGTCCCCCAAGAATAAAAAGGGGGGTGTGTAGTCGGGAACCGGATGAAAACCAACGAAATTAAGTGTTGCCACGTTATGAAAGGAAGGCACGGTGCCGAAAATGTGCACAAAGGTTCAACGATCAAAGACCTCACATGGTGTGGACACAAAGCCATTTGTCATGTAATATCGCAACTGTTTTACTCCCTCTATAAAGAAATATAAGAGCGTTTAGATCACTTATATTTATTTGCAGAGAGAGCACCATACAAGTATGGTCAAAATTGGTAGTATCATGAACGAAAGTAAGACAGAAAGCCAAAAATCGGGACAAAAATGTGGTGGAAACGGGCGATATTAAGTACTGGCACACTACAGAAGGAAGGCATGTAAAGCCAAAAATACGCATAGAGGTTTGATTATGAAGGACCTCACATGGTGTCGACATGCGCCATTTCTCACGTAATATCACAAGCGTTTTTATCATACAAGTACTGTGAATTGGTCAAATCACAACTGTAAGGAAGGCACAAAGCCAGAATTCGAGATGAAAGCACGGTGGAAAATAGACGAAATTAAGTACCGAACCACACAACGAGAGGAAGACATAAAGCTAGAAACATGCACAGAGGTTTGGCAATGAAAGACCTCACGCGGTGTGGACGATATCACAATCGTTTTATCTTACAAGTACAATGAACTGAACGGAAGGCGCAATGCCAAAAATCACACAGAAGATTGAGGATGAAAGACCTCACACGGTTGTCGACACGAGCCTTTCCTTATGTAATATCACATCAAATTTGTACCAGAATGCACATACGCTCACTTCGATCGCATGATAATTCGTTTGCAATGCCTCTTTTTCCGGCAGGTTGGATTGTTCGGCATCCATCTACTCCCTCCGTTCCTAAATATAAGTCTTTTTAGACATTTCAAATGGATCACCACATACGGATGTATGTAGACATATTTTAGAGTATATATTCACTCATTTTGCTTCATATGCAGTCGCTTAGTGAAATCTCTAGAAAGACTTGTATTTAAAAACGGAGGGAGTGTCTATTTTCAATGTTTGCAATAAATTATGGTTATGTTATGCTATTGCACTCCATGCAACGTAGTGAGATGTATAGGAGACCAGAACACTTGGCCATTTCTTAAAAGAGAGTTGGTCAAATCAACAAACTACTGCGGATATGCATGGGACGTATGATAAGTCTAGCGTTTCTATAGCTCGTCGCATGCTCTTGTTTTGTTTTATATATATGTGGTCAGCTGGTCAAGGCCAATAATTTAAATTTGTTCGTATACCTTTGGGTTATTGATTCAGAAATAATACCAATCTTGGTCAATACGTAAGGTCCATTGTCTCCTTGTGCACGCACCTGTCGCTGTTGTGAATTGCCATGCTCACTCCACAGTCGTGACCGTAAAAAAAGATATAATTATTAGACTTCCCTCTCAACTACAACATCATTTTTAGAAATAGTGATCTAAACGCTCTTATACTTCTTTACAGAGAGATTAACAAATTATTTTATTCTCAACTTTCTTCTTTCGTCCTCGATCTATTGTTTGTATCAAGGGTGAGAGGCCGTTATACAAATATAAATACTCCCTCTGTTCTCAGACGGAGACGGAGGGAGTATATCATATGGGATGGGAATGCTTGGAACAGCGGTAATTTATCGCAAAATTTGGCAGAAAATCCGCTTCTGAAAACAAAAATCTACGCCTGGATTCATGTGTTCCAAACGAGCCCTAAACCAATTTTTGGTTTCATCCGGAGAAAAAAAAATTCTCCTGTAGGGCGAGCAAGAAATGAGGCTACCAGCAGCAAATAGTAGATAGACGTCATGATCAGAGACCAGGAAAAAATACCACTATCCCAAGCAAATTCTTCAGTCAGCATCAGTAGTCCAAGAGGCAAGAGCCAATCTTTCTCTTATTTCCGGTACACAGAAAAAGGCTTCAGACAGCAGCCCAGTTATTTATGGCAGTATATACCTTGCTTCAGCCTCACTGCAAAACTAAACAATGGGCAGAGGGGGGGAAAGCCAGCAGATACATATGGCCAAAGGATGGTGACATGGTAGGACAACGACCTGTAACAAATGACCAAAACTTTTCTTTGTTTTCAGGAACGGTTTTTCCTTTTCGGCGATAAATGGCCCGAAACTTTGTTCTCATCTCCAAGCAAGGGACGGCGAACATGTTGTCGTGGATCGCACGCGCCATTAATGCCATCTTGGACCAGCAAGGGCACTGGGGCAAGCAAGGGTGTGTGTTTTCAGGTCAAAGACAAATCCAGGGAAAGGGTGATGAATGAAAGTGATGGAGGGGTCCAAAATATCCGAATGCAAGTAGAGTAAGCAGAGACGGTTGAAATATCCACACACACTGAGATTCACATCACCTCCCTTTTACCAGTTCAAAGGAGCCCTGCTTGGCCTATTGGCCAGTTGCAAATGTTGATCCGGAAACTCGTGTTCAACAAACAGGACTGTTGAAAAGGCGCGCAAAGAACACTGTTACATCAGCGACCGCCTTTTCTCCCGTCGGATAGAGCAAAGCTGGGGTTTTATTGGAGTTTCGGGGTGAAATACACGGGGAAGGATCATGGGGTTTTATTGTCACAGGTGTATGGGGTAATATGGATGCAAGTGAACTTACAGACATGGTACAGTAGAAGTGACAACACCATTTTGGTACAGTGTGGGGGAGGGTGTATCGAGGCGCGGCCAAACCCCCTCATGTGTATCTTACACTTTCCATGATCTGTTTACTGCACAAAACATGAGCCAGGGCCGATTGGAGGCCGCCGAGCATAGAAGTTTGTGACTGGGGCTGCAGCGATACCGCGGTGATTCAGCAGGCATCTGAAGTAGTGTAGCCGAGCCAGGACGGTTGTTTCCAGGTCTTGGGCCGATATGGCCTCCAACTGACTCCACATACGCTCTGCATTATTTTGATAGCGACACATAAGTTCCTAGAGAAATAATTGAAAGAAAAAGGAGGATGCAACGAAAGCCTCCCAACTTGTATAGTTCATACCTGCTGCCGCAGCTGCTCGTGGCCATATGGTCTGTTGGACATCGGAGGTGTCTGCAGTCTCACCCCACATGCAAACCTCTCCACCCAGTACCAGCTTTTGCTGCGCTGAGTCGTTTATTCCTGCAAGTGGCTCGGCAGTGTAGACTTCTTCCCACGGAACATCAAGATGATCAAGGTACCATACACCTTGGTTACTCATTATACATCTCAAACCCTTTGCAACAACTTTAGGGCAGACCCCAGGACCCAACCTGAAATATGTGAAGGTTCAGCTCATGCGCAAATTATCTTGGATAATGGGTATTTGAAGATGGTTGTCGCAAACTGATTCAGTTGCTCAAAGCAGGCTTATGAATTACCAGTTATGCACAACAGTCCGGGGATTGAGGCTTCCTCCGAATGAGTTGAAGGTTTCCTCCCTGCAGAATGAAGAGGGTCCCAATGCCACAGACGAATGGTAAATGAAACCACTTTCTCTTTTAAATAAAATAAATAAATTCAAGGAAGGATGTAATGCGCAGACCAATTTACAGGAATCCAGTTAAGATCAATTGCTATCTCCTGAGCTTTCAGCACGAAGTATTTGTAAGCATCCTTTGTAGTCATGTTGCGTTCATCAAGCCTGGCATAGGTGGTGCTCAGTAATTAAACGAGAAGACCGTCTAACACAAGATTGATAAATCATTCATGAAACCAAGTACACAGATAGTATTTCATACCACTGCTTCACATGTGGTGTTAAATTCCAGCAGCCTGCGATGGATATCGAAATGAGGTGGATAATTTTCAGAGAAACAACAAAACCTCAATAAGACAACAGAACATTGATATAACAATATATATCATTCTATCATCCTGTACCCAAAAATATGTAGAACTGGTATACACCTACTTATGTGGCAACTTCATTTGATCAGATTAAATTCCCCCCAAACAAATAACATGTGTCCCTTTTAAGGCACATAGAACCTACAAATTCAAACTGAGGTATTTCTATTTGGTACAGCACACAAGAAGGTTCTCTCTTACGTAGCAGTTTAATTGGAAGATAATTGCTCCACTCTCAGAACTTGTAACTTTCATGTTCTTACTAACAAACTGCCTTCTGTTAGGCAAGAGAAGCAGACCAACCTGTATATACTTCATCGCCACCCAGGTGAAACAGCCCAAACGGAAAGATTCTTCTCATATCTGAAAAAAAGGAAAGTAAATTTCAAGTCAGAGGGTCAGTTGTATTGCAGGAAACACACAATGTCCAAGAACTGCCATTGACAGTAGGGTCATTATTGTGGAACTGCCATCAGCAGATATTGTACAGGATGATGGTCCTACTACAGCTATACAGAATTATGTATGCCTTGCGCTGCTTATCAGTGGTCAATATAGCATGCACATGCTTCTAATGAACCCAACTGTCCAATCCAATATAGGACATACAATTATTGGCTAGGCCCTACAGAAGGCATGCCAAATGTTTCTAACAAATTATTGGTTCATGAAATTATATAGTTAATTAAATAACTTCACGAGTAAGCTTATAATGGTAAAATATAGGAAAAGTTGAGTTATTCGGTCCATTTTCATACTCACCTGTGAAGGACCACTACCAGGTAAAGCACCAAATACAAATGTGAATTGTGATATATATGCTGAATGGCATAAACATATAATATGCCTTTCCCATTTCACATTTTATTATTTTCATATTTTCTTGTTTACTTTCGAAGAAAAATAAACATTCAAGTTCAAACATAAATAGCAAGGGAGTTGACATTGAACATAAGTAGTAGTAATAATACTAAATTCTTAAATGAATTGACTTTTTTTGGAGTAATGCCCAGGAGGAACTGGGCCTCAATTTTAATCAAGGGAAAGCTGCTGTTCGAACCAGGCTGGCTAGCCTACCATCTATTAGTGATTCTGCTTCAATAGGTTAACTGAACTTTGCAAGAAAAAAGGGATAAGAGTCTAACCAGACAAAATTCCAGTTATTACTTCAAATGTGAAATTACTAGAAACATCTAATGGCTCTGTACAGCTAACAGAAGGCCAAAGTTTTGGATATCCATTTCCCCTGCAGATATTTAAAAGCATGCATAAATTTGCAGAGCAGAAAACAAATGGGTACTTCATAAGTTCATATGACAAGAACCATGACAAATTAAACACTTAATCTGCAATGGTTGCTTGCGTAGTCAGGTAACCTATTTACTAAATCTTCAGTTGCTTGGGTAGTTGGATACACAAGTGTGTAATACATCTAATTAATCAGATAGCACAAATAGTGATTAAATATTGATGTACTCAATCATGGGAGCCTGGAGCAACAACCTGTTTAAATGATATACAAAACAACAGGTGCTGATTTTTTATATATTTTGCACAGGAGTAACTAGGTTTAGATTACAGACCAACTGAGAGAGAGAAAAGGTATCCAAACATAATACTCCTAACTCCCTCCATCCCAAAATAAGTGTGGTGGCTTTAGTTTGCCACGACACTTATTTTGGGACGGAGGCAGTATGTCATGAAGTCTACAGGCAAACTCACCATGATTCTGCATGACCAGGTACGTCAATTTCCGCCATGACATGGATACCTGAGAGAAGTAAAGAACAGTAAAAACGTGAAGCCTTTGCAGTGGACTAATTGTTTGCACAAGCATTAAGGAACACGTGATGAAGTGTTCGGTAAATATGTGAGTATGTAATTAACCAATATGATCCCTCATAAATTTCAACAGAATTAGTGTGTCTTTCCTTTGCATATCTGTAGTCCTTGCATATTTTTTTGTTTCAGAACACGATAAGATGACAAGAAATTTCATCAACTGGAGAACATACCTCTTTTCTTAGCATAACTTTAGCATGGTGAAGTCGCGGTGAAAACAAATAGAGAAGATTAGTCAGGTACATAAGTGAAATAAAAAAAAACTTGACAACATAATATAAAGAAGGTTATAAAATATAAACTGAAATTACAAACTTAACATACCTGACAATATAGCGTGCATCTTCCACTGTATACCGCTCTGATTTTGAATATGAACCTTTCCATAGATTTGGATATGATGGTATCTCCAATGGAAAAGATTGTTCGTCGATGATATGCCAATGAAGAACGTTCTACTGGACACAACTCTAGTTTGAGTATGAAGCTACGGAGAAAGGAGAAGTAATTCAGGTAAACTACTAGCATGATCCCAGAGATAATAGGTTACCAGCTTAGAAAATGACATGGAGTCAATGACTTGCTTTATCACATCAACTGGGAGGTAATGCCTTGAGGTGTCTGCAATAGAAGTGACAGAGGGAAGACTAATCAACATGGCATTCTGCATTAAAATTGCAGTCGATTACCCAGTCATATTAGCAAAAGTATTAAGAGTAATTGATACTTACCTAGCATCAAGCCACGGAAGGCAAAGCGTGGTTCATCCTGAATGTACCATGGTGCATACCGCACTTCGACATTTTTTGTATCGTAGTTAAAAACACATAACTGACTGAATGTCTGTCAAATAATTCAACAAGGGGGGAAATCATAATGCTGATTAGTGAATGGATACATCAGACCACATGTATGTTCAAGTGAGTGCTTATGATCAATGATCCGACCAAGGAGATTCTATAAGCTCTAACTAGGTCTTTAAAGATGATAAAACAGGTGTACAAGTGGCAGGGTTATTAACACAAAATATATTCAAAATGGGGTTCCTCAAATCTAAAATTCTGCAAAACATGGTCATACCTCTAGTCCGCGAATAGCTCCATATATTGTATTAGCCTACAAAGACAGACAAAATATAGCCTCAGTGACACTACGCTTGTGCATATAGAAGAAAGGTGGAACAATTCTATAAATAAGTTCCTTCCTGATAAAATAATTTTACATACAATAAATTTAATTTAATTTTCAATTGTCAGAACCTGTGCATCTAAGAGAGCTGTTAGACCGTCCTATGTAGAAGAATTTAGGTTGAGATGAACACAACTGTCACTGTACTATTAGCAGAAACTAACCATAGTTGTTAAGTGATCCACAACCATTGACCATCACTTAAACCCAATCCGCAACTGATGTAATGTACATCAATGTGAGCATTCCCCGTGGCAGTTGCTCGTAAGATAACCCAAGGTTAAGTGTTTTGTGCCTGGAGTTGTGTGTTTTTAACTGATTGAATGAATGTCTGTCAAATGACCCCAAGTGTTCGCTTCCACATTTCACGAGACACAAAAATATGTGCAAGCTTTAGCCCAAATCCCAACGGAAAAAAGTTCATCCAAACAGAAACTGTGCTCTACGATTATGCTGCATCTGCAGCAGAGCAGCACCACATCTACACAGTGACAATAAGTAATTAAGGGAGGATGGAGCTGCCTTCGCTGAAATTCCCACAAAGCATTTCAGCAGAATCATCCCAAACGTACGTATGTGGTGGAAGAGAAGAAATATCACCTCTATGGTTGCTCCGCCGACAATGGAATTGGCGCCGCCCGCCGCCGCGATGTAGATCGTGTAGCTCTCGTCCACCCCCAGCTCCAGCTGCATACCGGAAAAAACGGAGAAAAATCACGCTCGCGCTCCTTACCCAGACGAAGCAAGCGACAACCAAACCTCGCAGTGGCAGGCACACTGCGAACAAGAACAGCCGTACCGTCTCATCGGCGGAGGCGACGACGACGGTGAGCCTGGCGACGTCGTACCCCGCCGACGCGGGGCGGGCCGCGTGCGCCCACGGGGAGAATATGAGGTGCCTGTACCTCTCGAACGCCTCCGCGACGGCCGCGGCGCCGGCGCCGGCGCCCTGGGGGTCGAGCGCGAGGTCGGGGTCAACGGCGAGGGTCTGCGTGCCGGAGGTGAAGTTCTTGGGCAGCGGCCAGATGTAGACGGGGTTCCCCGAGGCGGTGAAGTTCGCCGGGGCCGGGTGGCGCCGGGCCGCCGCCGCGCCGGAGACGGCGACGAGGGCCAGGAGGAGGTGAGTGAGGAGTTTGGGGGGCATTTTGGTAAACTTTTGTCGGGATAATTCTCGGGTTTAAATTGTGATTCCGAGGGGTTGGGTGGGAGAATCATTGAGGTTAATATATGTGGCGCGAGATGTGAACGCTTTTCCTTTAGCCCCTTCAATAGTTCCGCATATTACAATACAGTCACTTACTACTCACTCTATTTCTAAATATTTGTCTTTCTAAAGATTTCAAAAAATGACTACATATAAAGCAAAATGAGTGAATCTACACCCTAAAATATGTCTATATACATCCATATGTGATAGTCCATTTAAAATCTCTAAAAAAATAAATATTTAGGAATGAAGGAAGTAATATACTATATTGTTAAAAACATTCTTATATTATAGACGGAGGGAGTAATATACTATCATCATTCATGATCTTCATTTGGAGAAAAACTTCTTACGTTCCGAATGAACAAAAATGAGCTGAATTTTGTGAATGGAAATTCATAGCGTGTTGGGGTTTGACATGTATTAGATTTTAAAAGTCCGAATGCAGCGCCTAAACACTTGTCATGTTCATTCGCAAAAACATTTATGAACAGGAACAATAGAAAATGTAGTGTTTCGAGCAATGGCATACCCAAGGTTTAACAAAAAAATAAATTATATCAAGTCGCAATGCTTATGTGTGTATAATAGTAATAATGTTCTGATACTCAAGCTTATATTTACGGGTTTTTCATTTATGATTAACGTCAAAAAGCATAGAGAAATCTAACAATACTCGGACTTGATCCAACTCAAGACATATTGCATGTTCAGCAGTCAAGCTTGGTGAAAGAGCCCGTGGAATCTCGTAAAAATCATGAATGCCACATCTCTGCATTCCTCAATTTCTTCTGGTACGAAGCAGGGCCGGTCCTGATATTTTGGGGGCCCAGGGCGAAATTACAACCCGGGGCCCCTACTATAAAGATGAAAATAATAATCTCATTTTTTAGTTCATTGTTTTACTTAACTTATTATTGTCTATTGATCCAAAACAAAACAAAAATTGTAAATGGTGTATTCCTTTACTTAATTAGACAAATCGAATATCTGATAGAGGGTAAACATCAAGATGAAAGGTTTAAAGTTTAAAAGCTTCATTTGCAACAATAAAAAATCATTTACCTACCCGATGGCTACGGGAGTCTGAGTGGCTTTATTATATAACCGTGCTTGGATTGAAGTTATGCTTGTAAGAATAGCTGAGACCTTCTTCCAATTTTTAAGTTAAATTTGCAGTCATGATGATTTGTGGAGAGAATGCAAAGAACGATAATCGAACACATAGCAGGCAGTTTTTTCAATAGATAAGGCGATTGGTGTTGTGTTGACAAAGTCCAAATTGAAGTAAGAAATAGAGCAACAGGCACACAAAATCAAAATTTTGTACTGCATCATATGCGGGACCTTCAAAGATCTGACTGCTGCTGCATCATATGAACGTGACCAACTAGAAAGAGGAGGTTAGGGATGACCTTATAAGTGGGATGGCTTTGTTTTGCACATGAGAGGCATCTCACAAATGCGGGATAACACAATGGGCCCGGTGACCTAGAGGAAGACCAGCCGGCCGCATGGCGGAGAGCGATCTACATCGGCGACACGTATCACGATTGGGGCCCTCGGGGGAATAGTATCGTCACGAAGCGGCGAACTCGCGAAGGAAAAAAGAAAAACATGACTACTCGTGGACTACATGCGTCTAGATCGCTGCCTCCTTATGATCTGGGTCATGGGCTCCTTGCGAACCCTGGAGGGGGCCCCAAGATTTCGGGGGCCCTAGGCGGCCGCCTCGTTGCCACCCCCTCAGGGCCAGCGCTGGTACGGAGTGTAAATTCGCGTGAGTTCTCACGTGTCAAGCGGCATAAAAGTCTCTTGCCAAGAGCAACCACAGATGAAAACACAGAAAACAAAGGTATTGCCATAGAGCTGTGTGTGGACTAGAACGCAAATACTGAGATAAAGCAGGGGTTCCCTGCGCAAGACCGGCGAGACAGCGGCGAACAACCAGGTTGGGCCCCCACGTGGTGCCACGCCTGGCCGGGGGCAGCAATAATCCCCGCCAGCTCAGCGGGCCCCACCTGCCAGCGCCGGTGCCCACGCCACGCCACGCCACGCAACCCACCTGCTGCCTGCGCCCTCCCCGTGTGCTGCTGGCGCCTTTGCGTCTCATCGGCCAGCAGCATCTGGCGTCAGTGGCCAGCTTCGTCCCCGGATTCCCTTTCCGTTGTGCTCTCGTGCCGCCAAGATTTAGAGAAGAGACCACATGCAGTGTTGAGATCACGGTGAATTTAGAAATTTTTCTGAAGAAAGATTGTTTGTCTTTGGGGGCAGGTGCGCCGGTTCCAGGTCTGTTTCACCGGAGCTGGAGCACCCTTTGGAATGAAGACTGGGTGAGGTAGGTAGGTAGGCCAAGTACACTCACCCCTCTTCTGGGGTTGACGTCCGTGGTGGTGACTGAGCAACGGCGTTGTCGTTGGTTTACTTTATCCTGGTCTACAGGGACGAAGCTAGAAAAAATTGTCATTGGGGTCAACCAATGTCCAATGCCTACTACAACAAATGCTATGGTGTGACTCACGCTGAGAGCAATATAAAGAGAAAAAACCAAAAATATGCCCACTATAACACAAATAGAAATAACATCCAAAGGCGACATGAAGAGCGAAAATATGCAATGAGCCAATGATAAACTAGTATCATAATAATAAGATTGTCATACCAAGTACTGGTTCCACAAAGTCATAAAATCATTTGTTTTACATATTCAGGGAAAATAAGCAAAAAAAAGATGACTTCTAACAATTTCATTTGTAACTTCCTGAAAAGGATGAACGAAAGTAATAAATTATATTCACAACAATGGTGTGTAATAAATAATATAGAGAATAAATAGCATAAACAAAAAGTTAGAGTGATGTTAGACTCACATTTTATAACTTGCCTTCTCGATCTCCCATCTTCTTAAATAGATCAATTACGGCGTCATTCATAATGGTAGCAAATATATCTTTCTCCACATAGCAAATCAAGCAATCACTTATTAACTGGTCACCCATTTTGTTGAAAAGCATCTCCCCACTGACGTTGTGGCAACCGGCAAAATTAGCACTAGCTTCAGAAGTTGATACACCAAAGGGAAAGCAAGATGCTTCTTAGTGTCTACCAACTTTTTAGCAAGATCCGCAATGCCATCCAAATTGGCAAATCTTTGGTCTGCTCGGACATTGTCAATGTAAATCCGAAGTTCATGTCCAAGATCCATCAATTTTGATGAATCGAAATCCCCAGGATAAAACTCAGCTAGCTTCAACAAACTCTCCAAGTTAAAAGCAGTGAAAGAGTTTTTTGGGTTGAAAGAAGCCATGTGAATAAGCAATGCAGAATTTACTTCATTGAATCCATCATCAAACTCTCGTCCTCATTGAATAAGTAGTAATTTACCTTTGCAAAATAATTTGCAAGTTCCTTTTGAATATCTGGAGACACCCATTTGCAATTTTTTGGAGCATTCTTAAGAACTACATTCCTCACATCCTCATTCTGATTTGCTAATGTTTGTACCAACTCTCGAAAATCCCCCTTATTTTTGGATTCCTCTGATTCATCATTGCCACGGAAAGCTAAACCTTGATGTAACAAGTATCTAACAGATTCGACGGAAGTATTCAGCCAAATATGATTTTGCCTTTTTGTGATATCAGTTTGCTTGTTGAGGGCAACTTTAATGGACTTATCTTGATTCATTAAGGCATCACACCTTTTAGCAGCTACATTGTGATAGCTATTAACCTCACCCACATGAGTATCCAATCTGTATTTCTTATTCCAACTAGTGAAACCATTGACAACAAATGCACCATTCCCACCTTGACCGTCGATGCAATCTATGGACAAATAGCAACATTGGCAAAATGCCTTATGCACTTTATCACTGTACCTAGCCAATGATAATCTTTAAACCATTCTGGCTTGAATCTTCTTTCGAATCCTCCGATGGTCTTCTGCGGATATCCTCTGACAAAGTCTTCTTTTGGCCTATAAGGTCCTCCAGTTAAATATATTCTTCTGATCTCACCTTGCTTCTTTGGATTCTTAGTGTACTGTGATATTCTTTTTCGATTGGCCGGATCAAAAGGAAGTTCATCCAAATTAATATCTGTTGTGGTAGTAGTACCAATATTTGATGTGTGATCTTGCCTTAGTCTAACTGACCTCGAAGTCCCTGCCAGATCAGTCTCTGGTGCAGTTCATTTCAGCAGAAATTTGTCCATATCCTTCTAGCCCTAGCCTCCTAGATGCAGCAAAAAAACATAAACGCAAATTTAGTAATTAGCCATCCGGAGAGACAGAGTTGTTAGTGCGTGAGACCAAGAGAAACTGAGAAAGAGATTGGCGTACCTGAGTGAGAACAACCTACGAGGAGGGCAAGTGCCAATTGGGCAACCAACACTCGGAAGATTAAGGATTATACGGCGGCGGCCGGCCGGCCGTGTAATATCCCAAATTTTCAATTTGGAATGTTATACATTAGATCATTAATGCATATCATATTTTATTTGCATTTTGGTTGATCCTAGAAATTCTACGCAACTCAATGACCCACGGAGAGAGTTGGAGATTTCATTATTTTCACATTTGAGTTTCCTCAAATTTTGAAAATAGGATCATTTGATTTTATTTATTTTATCATCAATTATTTCTATTACAAAAAAATGAGAGAGGGAATAAAATGACTTTCCCAAAATAAAGAAATATTGAGGATTTAATAATAAAATCAAATAGGATTTTATTCCAGAGTTTTTCGGTGTTTTATTTGAATTTAGGAAAAAAGTGCGTTTTTCAAAATTGCATTTAGGTCCCAAATAAATATTCACCTTGTGAGGCTTGATTTTAGAAACCCGTGAAAATTTATTTAGGAATTTTTGGAGTCCGTTTAGTATTTCTTTTTTTTTCCGAGAGGAATATTTAAAAAAAACGCGCCGCGCGCCGACTGGGCCAAGGCCCAGCCGACGGCCCACCCCGCCGCCTGAGTCCGGCTCGGAGCCGCCCCGCCGTGCCCCCTTCCCCAAGGCAGCACACCCCCCTCCTTAAATACCGGACCCCGCCGCCCCTCACCTCACCCCACCCCGCCCCGATCCGCCCGCCGAGCCGCGCCTCCGCAGCCGCCCCGCCGCCCGTGTCGCCGCCGCCCGAGCCGCGCGCCGCCGCCCGCCACCTCCCGTCGCTGCGCCGCACCCCCGCCGACCCGCCGGAGCCCCGCCCCGCCCGCCGGAGTGCCTCGCCAGAGGTATAGCCGCCGCCGTTCGCCGTTCGTTTTTTTTTAAAAACCGCCTTGGTTTATTTTTTCGAAACCCTAGATCGGTTTATTTTTTTCTCTGGTTTATTTAATTAGTGAACGTTCACCGATTCGTTCGTTTTAGTGAACGTGTTCACCGGTTAGTTTCTGTTAACGAACGTCCGTTTGATTAACTGTTCGTCAGTTTTCTTTTCTCGGATTAAATCCGCGATTTTTTTGATCGCGATTCCTGATCCGATTTTCGTTTTAGTTTAACTTTTCGCTCGTTTATCGGAATCAAGCGATTCAAGCGCCTAGAGTTTCGTCTCGAAACCCTCTATCCGTTTAACCAACTTAAACAAGATTTTGCTATTGTAAAATTTGCCCTAGATCCAGATTACTATAACGAAGTTGTTTTCTTTCGCCGTTTGACTTCCGTTGCTTTGTTTGATTTGATTCTTTTTGCCAACCGGAGTTCTTAAGTTGAACCTTCTGGTTAGATCTCTGATTTGAGTTTTACTTTTGCATTAGATGAGTACTTATTGTATGCTTGTTGTTTGTCTGCGATAGAATACCCGGAGTGCGCCGCCTGTTACTTCGAATCGTTAGGTTTCGCGGAACATCAGCAAGGCAAGTAACACTTTGATCATACCTTTTCTACTACCCAGATTTATTGCATTAGATCAATCCTCACACATTGCATGATTAGGATCTAATTAAATTGTGGGATGGGAAGTAGATGAGGTAGTACCCATTACCTGTTATTATCAAACCTTTGGGAGTCACTTCTACGTTTGCTTATTATGCCATGCTATGCTAGTAGACGTGGATTGGGTGAGTGAAATCCATGACAGATGTGAGATTGTTAATTAATGGTTTATCTAAGGTGGCAACTTAAACACACATCTGGGTGGATTGAGGCACCTGGGAATTCCAGGACTTGCCTCTTTTCTTTTGGACCGCCACCCAGGCTCAAAGGGATCATAAGACTATTCATACTAGAAACTTCCGTGTGCAGCCACAAGCTATTATGGGCTCTAGCATAGTTGACTAAGTTGTGCGAACTCTTACAGTGGTAGACTAGCAGATGTAGGGGATGTAGGTGGTACGGTCTACCCGATCGTAAGGTGCTAGCACTTTTGAAAGACTATGTCTCGGTCATCCGTCTTCTCAAACACCATGTAGTGCGAGAAACCAAACGGAGGCGATCGAGTCTTGTGGGGAAAAGTGCGCAAACCTCTGCAGAGTGTAACAAACTAATCATGATTAGCCGTGTCCCCGGTTATGGACATCTTGAGTATCTAGTACTTGGATTTTCATGTGAATCTCAACATGTTACTCTAAATTAATTTTGTTGTGTATGTTTAATGATGATACTTAATTGGGATTGAGAATGCTGTCAACCATTCTCAATGTTTAACAACTACCATGATAGTTAAATAAATTTTATTCCGTTGAAGTAGGGAAAAATTGGCTTTACGCAAAACTGTAACCATAGAGCTTTTCACCAGCCAAATATGCATATAGTATAGCTGTTTCATTCCATTACTCTCTATATGTTACCTTGCCAGCATATTCCATGTGCTTACCCGTTTTCGGGCTGCAACATTAATGTTGCAGACTTTTCAGACGATGATTAAGGAGTTTTTAGGTCATGGTTCTATACTCAGTGATGCCGTTGGAGTTGATGGACTCACTTATCTTCCAAGCCTTCTGCTGTTATCGTTATTAGATGGCCTTAAGCCATATTTATTGTAATAAGTTCTCTTTTGAGACACTCGATGTAACAAGTGTGTGACTGCTACTCTGCTATAAATCCTCCGAGTACTGTGTGGTGTCAGCATTACTGATCCAGGGATGACACCGGAGCACAGAGATCAGACCATTTGAGGTCTGGTCGCTACAGAGATGGTATCAGAGCATATGCTGATTGTAGGACACGACCACTAAGCTAAAAGACCTAGATCACTATTCACTCTCTTCTTCTCTGACTCCTCATCTTTTCTACTCTTTAGGATGGCGGATGCAAGGAACAAGTTCACACAACCGGATGAAGATACACCCTTTGGACGACACTTGAAGGAAGTCACTAGATACCTGAACATAGGAGTACCAAGCTTCACGGAAACCTACAACGCCACTTTACCTGGAGAAGAGCGCTGGATGATTCAAGTTCAAGTTCCAGGAAGGACGTTCATGCCAGTCAGTGAGCCCATAGAGTTTTCTTTTGATGCACCAACTTGGAGTCTAGGAAAGAGCATGGCAGCTCACATCGCCATGGGACGCATTGGAGAAGTCTACCACAAGGATCTCAAAGATACTATCTACCAGATTTGTGGGCGCCGAGATGAGCACTGGGAGATGATCAGTACCAGGAAGGATAGATCAATCGCAGCTTTTATCCCGGAGTTAAACCAACACATTTGACGATAGGAAAATCAGATGTGTGCCGACATGATAGATCTGAAGAAGGCTAAGACTAGAATCAAGGAACTGGAGGAAGAACTCAAGGCTACACGTGAAGATTATGACGAAGAAATTGAAGTATTGGTGGAGAAGAATAACGACTTGATCAAGAAGATTGGGATATTTATGGGAGGCCCTACGCCAGTAGATGAAGACGAAGAACCCAAGGAGATTAGCCCGGAAGACTACATCATCATCGACGGCACTGACTCGGAACCAGACAGTAGCGATGATGACTATGTTGATGAAGCTGAAGCAGATATCATGGAGTCAACGATCGTAGAATATTTCTAGTAGACCTCCTCATCAGTAGTAGTAGTCCACCATGTAAATATAGTAGTCCGAGCACTTTTGCGATAGATAGATCGATTGTATGCCTTGGTTTGATTGATTGAAGTGAATTGTTTGTTTTTGCCTCATGTGCATATGGGTAGTGTTTTCTCTTTAGACCCCCTCTATTCTTATATCTCATCTTTTCTAAACCCTCAGATGCCTCCGAGACGTGACCCCGAATTTGCCTTCCCAATGGAGCTCACCCAGTTGATCCAGCAGCAGAACACATTGATGTAGTTGCTAGTACAGAATCAGAATCAGGGGAACAACAACAACAACCCACCACCACCACCACCTATTGACCACTTAGCCCATTTTCTTAGGCTGAATCCGCCGGTGTTTTCCAGTAGCACCGAGCCGATAGTAGCAGATGATTGGCCCCACAAGATAGCTAGGGAGTTGACCACAGCAGGATGCACAGATGCGGAGAAGGTGAAGTTTGCCGCACATCAGCTAGAAGGACCTGCAGCATCATGGTGGGAGAATTTCACAGCCACTTTCCCAGTCGAAACTGTCACATGGGACCAGTTTCAGCAGGCCTTTCGTACTGCACATGTTTCAGCAGGAGCTATGGCCATGAAGAAGCGTGAGTTTCACAACTTGCACCAAGGAGGACGGACAGTTGGCCAGTATGTGGAGGAATTTAGTAAGCTAGCACGTTATTCCCCAGATGACGTCGCTATGGATGCAGCTAAGCAAGAGAAGTTTCTGGAAAGACTGAATGATGAGTTGAGCATGTAGTTGATGGTAGCCACCTTCAACAACTACCAGGAGTTGGTAGATCGTGCTCTTATGATTGAAGGGAAGCAGCAGCAAATTGAGAATCGCAAGAGGAAATATGGACAAGGAAAGTACAATTCATGAGCTCAGCAGAAGCCACGTTTTACCCCTAGACCGGGAGGACATTTTCAGCATACCCATGGAGGAGGTAGCTCGCACAATCACAATGGCACCAAGAATGGTAATGGCAATGGAGGAAGCAACGGCCAGAACCGCACCAACCCATCAACCCTAGCCAAGAAGGACCTAAGCCAAGTCACTTGTTATAAGTGCTCGAAGACTGGACATTATGCCAATGAATGTCCTGAAGGCCAAAATGGCAATGGAAGTTCTGGGAAGAAGCCGAACCCTTTTAACAGGGGACAGGTGAACCACGTTAGCATGGAGGAGGTTGAAGCTCAGCCCGATGCAGTAATAGGTAAGTTTTTGGTTAAGTCATTTACTGCACTCGTTCTTTTTGATACTGGTGCATCGCATTCATACATCTCAAGGGGATTTGTGGATAAGTATAACCTACCAACCCAAGCCCTTAGGTCACCCATGTTAGTAACCTCGCCCGGAGCAGAGTATGTGGCTAGTCTATGGTGTGATCGGTTACCATTAAGGATTGGTAACTATGTTTTCCCTCAGACCTAATAGTATTGGAATCTCAAGGATTGGATGTGATATTAGGCATGGATTGGTTATCAAAGTATGAAGGGAATATTGAGTGTGCTAGTAAGTCAATTTTGCTTACTACCCCAGAAGGGAGAAGGATCAAGTATGTATCCCGACATATGCCAAAGAGGACTCAAGTAAATTGCTTAATAGGAGTTGTGCAGGAGGAAGTACCAGTGGTAAGGGATTTCCCTGATGTATTTCCAGAAGAGTTGCCAGGCATGCCACCGGATAGAGATATTGAGTTTTTGATTGAGCTATTGCCAGGCACAGGGCCAATATCAAAGAGACAATATAGGATGCCAGCAAAGGATTTGGTGGAAATTAAGAAGCAGGTTAAGGAGTTACTGGATAAGGGATATAGTCGCCCAAGTTCTTCACCTTGGGGATCGCCAGTACTTCTAGTGGAGAAGAAGGATGGATCGTTAAGGATGGTTGTTGATTATCGAGGATTGAATGAAGTAACGATCAAGAACAAGTACCCACTATCAATGATCAATGATCTATTTGATCGATTGCAAGGAGCTAAGGTATTTTCCAAGATCGATCTGCGATTAGGATACCACCAGTTGAAGATTCGAGAACAGGATATTTCGAAGACAACTTTTACTACCAGATATGGGCTATATGAGTATACCGTTATGTCATTTGGTCTGACTAACGCACCTGCCTATTTTATGAACATGATGAACAAAGTGTTTATGGAGTTCTTGGATAAGTTCGTCATAGTGTTCATTGATGATATCCTGGTTTACTCGAAGAATGAAGAGGAGCATAAGGAGCATTTGCGTTTGGTACTTGGAAAGATCAGAGAACATCAATTATATGCCAAATTCAGCAAATATGAGTTTTGGTTGAAGGAAGTAGGATTCCTCGGACATGTTATATCTGGAGAAGGTATAGCAGTAGATCCCGCTAAAGTTGAAACCGTGACCAAGTGGGAAGCCCCAACAACAGTTGGAGAGATCCGAAGTTTTCTTGGACTCGCAGGATACTATCGGAGATTTATTGAGAATTTCTCAAAGATTGCGAAGCCTATGACGGAGTTATTAAACAAGGATACCAAGTTCATATGGACAGAGGAATGTGAGGCTAGTTTTCAGGAGTTGAAGAAACGCTTGGTTACCTCACCAGCGTTGATTTTGCCAGATCAGACCAAGGATTATGAGGTGTATTGCGACGCTTCATGTCGAGAACTTGGAGCAGTGTTTATGCAGGAAGGGAGAGTTGTTTCATATGCCTCAAGACAACTGAAGCCTCATGAGTTAAATTATGCCACACATGATTTGGAGTTAGCAGCCGTAGTGCATGCATTAAAAACATGGAGACATTTCCTCATTGGAAATGATTGTGAGGTGTACACGGATCATAAGAGTTTGAAGTACATTTTCACGCAGAAGGAGTTGAATCTCAGACAAAGGAGATGGTTGGAGCTTATTAAGGATTATGATATGAGATTGCATTATCACCCCGGAAAGGCTAATGTAGTAGCTGACGCATAAAGCCATAAGAGCCATGTCTATACGTTAATGATGGGAGAAATACCCAAGGAGTTAGTAGAAAATCTTCGTGAACTATGTTTGGAAATAGTTCTGAGAGGCTATGTAACAGCATTGGAGATTCAGTCAACTTTGATGGATAGAATCAGAGAAGCTCAGAAAGCTGACAAAGAGATTGCCACTATAAAGGAGAAACTAAGCAAAGGAAAAGCTAAGGGATTTCGTGAGGATGAGCACGACACCCTATGGTTTGAAGACCGTGTTTACGTGCCCAACGACCCGGAGATCAGGAAGTTGATTTTGCAAGAGGCACACGACTCACCGTATTCAATTCACCCAGGAAATACCAAAATGTATTTAGATTTGAAGGATATTTTCTGGTGGACCAGAATGAAGAAGGATATTGCGGAGTATGTAGCAGTTTGTGATGTATGACAGAGAGTAAAAGCAGAGCATCAGAAGCCAGCAGGATTGTTACAACCATTGCCGATACCCGAATGGAAGTGGGATAAGCTAGGCATGGATTTTATCATGGGATTGCCCAGGACTCGTTCAGGCTATGACTCGATTTGGGTTGTAGTTGATCGACTGACGAAAGTAGCTCATTTCATCCCAGTAAAGACCACTTACACCAGTGCTAAGTTGGCAAAGATATACATGACCATGATCGTATGTCTGCATGGAGTTCCAAGGAGTATCATATCAGATAGAGGAACCTAGTTTACCTCAAAGTTCTGGAAGCAGTTGCATGAAACTTTGGGTACCAGGCTAGAATTCAGCACAACTTTTCATCCATAGATAGATGGACAGACTAAGAGAGTCAATCAGATTTTGGAGGATATGCTGAGAGCTTGTGCACTGGATTATGGATCTAGTTGGGACGACAATTTGCCATATGCAGAGTTCTCTTACAACAGCAGTTACCAAACCAGTTTGAAGATGGCCCCTTTCGAAGCCTTGTACGGAAGGAGGTGCAGGACACCGTTGTCGTGGGACGAAGTTGGAGACCGCCACTTGTTTGGTCCTGACTTGATTAAAGAGTCTGAACAGAAGGTGAAGTTGATTCGCGATAGGCTC
Organism: Triticum aestivum; assembly: GCF_018294505.1. NCBI lineage: Eukaryota > Viridiplantae > Streptophyta > Magnoliopsida > Poales > Poaceae > Triticum > Triticum aestivum. Next base: position 29,125,245 of record NC_057794.1, read on the forward strand.
AAGGTAGCCCAGTCCAGACAGAAAAGTTATGCAGATTCCAAACGCAAGGAGACAATTTACGAAGTTAGAGATAGAGCTTATCTTCGAGTATCTCCACTTCGAGGAACAAAGCGTTTTGGAGTTAAAGGGAAGTTAGCGCCACGATTTGTAGGACCATATCGAGTTTTGGAGCGTATGGGAGAAGTGGCCTACAAGTTGGAATTGCCCGAAGGATTGTCAGGAGTTCATGATGTGTTCCACGTTTCCCAGTTGAAAAAGTGTCACGCGGAGATGGCTGACATACCGTTGAGAGATACAGTGCCTTTGGAAACTATTCAGTTGGATAACGATTTGACCTACGAGGAGAAGCCAGTCAAGATTCTCGAGTTTGCCAACCGAGTTACTCGCAGCAAGGTTATCAAGTTTTGCAAAGTTCAATGGAGCCACCACTCAGAGGATGAAGCCACCTGGGAGCGAGAGGAAGATTTGTTCAAGGACCACCCTCACCTATTTTCTAGCCAACCCGAATCTCGAGGGCGAGATTCATCTTAAGGGGGGTAGGTTTGTAACATCCCAAATTTTCAATTTGGAATGTTATACATTAGATCATCAATGCATATCATATTTTATTTGCATTTTGGTTGATCCTAGAAATTCTACGCAACTCAATGACCCACGGAGAGAGTTGGGGATTTCGTTATTTTCATATTTGAGTTTCCTCAAATTTTGAGAATAGGATCATTTGATTTTATTTATTTTATCATCAATTATTTCTATTACAAAAAAATAAGAGAGGGAATAAAATGACTTTCCCAAAATAAAGAAATATTGAGGATTTAATAATAAAATCAAATAGTAGTCCGAGACTGCCGTCTCCCTCCAGGAGACTGGAGCCGCGCCGCCGCCCGAGTCCGGCTCGGAGCCGCCCCGCCGTGCCCCCTTCCCCAAGGCAGCACACCCCCCATCCTTAAATACCGAATCTCGCCGCCCCTCACCTCACCCCACCCCGCCCCGAGCCGCCCCGCCGCAGCCGCCCCACCGCCCGTGCCGCGCGCCGCCGCTCGCCGCCTCCCTTCGCCGCGCCGCACCCCCGCCGACCCGCCGGAGCCCCGCCCCGCCCGCCGGAGTGCCTCTCCGGAGGTATAGCCGCCGCCGTTCGCCGTTCGTTTTTTTTTTAAAACCGCCTTGGTATATTTTTTTTCGAAACCCTAGATCGGTTTATTTTTTTCTCTGGTTTATTTAATTAGTGAACGTTCACCGATCCGTTCGTTTTAGTGAATGTGTTCACCGATTAGTTTCTGTTAACGAACGTCCGTTCGATTAACTATTCGTCAGTTTTCTTTTCTCGGATTAAATCCGTGATTTTTTTTATCGCGATTCCTGATCCGATTTTCGTTTTATTTTAACTTTTCGCTCGTTTATCGGAATCAGGCGATTCAAGCGCCTAGAGTTTCGTCTCGAAACCCTCTATCCGTTTAACCAACTTAAACAAGATTTTGCTATTGTAAAATTTGCCCTAGATCCAGATTACTAGAACGAAGTTGTTTTCTTTCGCCGTTTGACTTTCGTTGCTTTGTTTGATTTGATTCTTTTTGCCAACCGGAGTTCTTAAGTTGAACCTTCTGGTTAGATCTCTTATTTGAGTTTTACTTGTGCATTAGATGAGTACTTATTGTATGCTTGTTGTTTGTCTGCGATAGAATACCCGGAGTGCGCCGCCTGTTACTTCGAATCGTTAGGTTTCGCGGAACATCAGCAAGGCAAGTAACACTTTGATCATACCTTTTCTACTACCCAGTTTTATTGCATTAGATCAATCCTCACACATTGCATGATTAGGATCTAATTAAATTGTGGGATGGGAAGTAGATGAGGTAGTACCTATTACCTGTTATTATCAAACCTTTGGGAGTCACTTCTACGTTTGCTTATTATGCCATGCTATGCTAGTAGACGTGGATTGGGTGAGTGAAATCCATGACAGATGTGAGATTGTTAATTAATGGTTTATCTAAGGTGGCAACTTAAACACACATCTGGGTGGATTGAGGCACCTGGGAATTCCAGGACTTGCCTCTTTTCTTTTGGACCGCCACCCAGGCTCAAAGGGATCATAAGACTATTCATACTAGAAACTTCCGTGTGCAGCCACAAGCTATTATGGGCTCTAGCATAGTTGACTAAGTTGTGCGAACTCTTACAGTGGTAGACTAGCAGATGTAGGGGATGTAGGTGGTACGGTCTACCCGATTGTAAGGTGCTAGCGCTTTTGAAAGACTATGTCTCGGTCATCCGTCTTCTCAAACACCATGTAGTGCGAGAAACCAAACGGAGGCGATCGAGTCTTGTGGGGAAAAGTGCGCAAACCTCTGCAGAGTGTAACAAACTAATCATGATTAGCCGTGTCCCCGGTTATGGACATCTTGAGTATCTAGTACTTGGATTTTCATGTGAATCTCAACATGTTACTCTAAATTAATTTTGTAGGGTATGTTTAATGATGATACTTAATTGGGATTGAGAATGCTGTCAACCATTCTCAATGTTTAACAACTACCATGATAGTTAAATAAATTTTATTCCGCTGAAGTAGGTAAAAATTGGCTTTACGCAAAACTGTAACCATAGAGCTTTCCACCAGCCAAATATGCATATAATATAGCTGTTTCATTCCATTACTCTCTATGTGTTACCTTGCCAGCATATTCCATGTGCTGACCCATTTTCGGGCTGCAACATTAATGTTGCAGACTTTTCAGATGACGATTAAGGAGTTTTTAGGTCATGGTTCTATACTCAGTGATGCCGTTGGAGTTGATGGACTCACTTATCTTCCAAGCCTTCCGCTGTTATCGTTATTAGATGGCTTTAAGCCATATTTATTGTAATAAGTTCTCTTTTGAGACACTCGATGTAACAAGTGTGTGACTGCTACTCTGCTATAAATCCTCTGAGTACTGTGTGGTGTTAGCATTACTGATCCAGGGATGACACCGGAGCACAGAGATCAGACCATTTGAAGTCTAGTCGCTACAGGCCGGCATCACCCTTGGAGATTAGAGATCACCGATGTTCGTGGCCGTTGCAAATTGGGGATTAGGGATTGAGAGTTGGGGTGTGGAAAAGATTAGGCGAAGGCGATGGGGCGACTTGGGCTGTTCACGAAACGTCAAACGTGTGCGTGTGTGTGTGTTATGGTGTGTAAGCCTAAGCCACGTATGCATTGGGCCTTGTGTGCTAACGCTATGTGGAGCTGTACGGCACATTCTTTTTTATCTTTTATTACTAGAATTTATGGATGTTATGGGCTGAGACAATGAATAATTGGACATTAGCTACTGGGCTGGGGTCAACACATATTTTGGGCTGGGGTCAAAGCAGTTTCGATGGACCTAGTTAGTTTCAAATACTCGAAG